>NC_034187.2:13906031-14051031 GCF_002021735.2 Oncorhynchus kisutch
GAATACCAACAATGATGAGACAGCCTACAGGGAGGTGGTGAGGGCTCTGGGAGTGAGGTGTCAGGAAAATAACCTCTCACTCAACGTCAACTAATCAAAGGAGATGATCATGGACTTCAGGAAACCACTCACTCAGGAACCGACTGCACACTGTAAACAATTCACACTTCTGCAAAGGACAATGGAAAACACACCTCTTTTAACAGGGAAATCATAATGAGTAAAATTGGACACACCTCCGTGTCGTTAATGTCTCTAGGATGGTCTCTGCCGCCCTCTGGTGACAGGTGGAACCATGACAGTTCCAGCCAAATTCTGATAATAAAATGAGCATTTAGCAATCGCTTTATTCAGAGTGACTGAAGGCACTGTCAAAACAGACAGTAGATGGGACCCATGCAGGCATTAAACCCACCACCCTGGAGTTGCCAGCAACACTATGCCCCAACCCAAGCCAATTGAGCAATCTGACCCATCATGTATAGCCGACCTCCAAAATGGATTGTATATTCAAAATCATTTGTCTTCCATCTGGAAGTTGATGAAAAGTGAACTCTCTGTCTTATTCAGAGATACCCAGGCAGGGAGTGTGTGTGAATCCTGGTCTGTGTGATCTGTGTGTCTCTGTTCAATTTCACTCCAGCTGAGACACTAATTAGAACATAATCTGAAATCCCAGTCTGTTTTAGTAGAGTTATCGTCTCTGTCTGTCTGTCTGTCTGTCTGTCTGTCTGTCTCTCTGTCTCTGTCTGTCTCTCTGTCTGTCTCTCTCTCTAACATATACACACACACACACACCCGTCTGAAATGAAAAAATCATGAGTACAAGCACATCCTCATCAATATTATTACTCTCACGAATGACTACATTCGTGTTGACATTTCTATTCTCTAAATCCAGCCTTTATTGATATTGGGTAAAAGAGAGGGAGTGTGTGTGAATCCTGGTCTCAGACTCTGTGTGTCTCTGTTCAATTTCACTCCAGCTGAGACACTAATTAGAACCTAATCTGAAATCCCAGTCTGTTTTAGTAGAGAGTCATCCTCTCTCTCTCTCTCTATCTATCTATCTGTCCGTCTGTCTGTCCGTCTGGTCTGGTCTGTCTGGTCTGTCTGGTCTGTCTGGTCTGTCTGGTCTGTCTGTCTGTCTGTCTGTCTGTCTGTCTGTCTGTCTGTCTGTCTGTCTGTCTGTCTGTCTGTCTGTCTGTCTGTGTCTCTCTCTCTCTCTCTCTCTCTCTCTCTCTCTCTCTCTCTCTCTCTCTCTCTCTCTCTCTCTCTCTCTCTCTCTCTCTTTCTCTTTCTCTTTCTCTTTCTCTCTCTCTCTCTTTCTAGCTCTGTCTCTGTCTCACACAAACACATCTGAAATGAAGAAATCATGATTACAAGCACAACTCCATCAAAAGTATTTATCTCACGAATGACTGCAGTCTTATTTGACATTTATTTTCTATAAATCTAGCCTAAATCTCTAAATCTAGCCTTTATTGATATGTCTCCCCTATGTTCAATTATTTAAAGATAATGGAGCTAAGACGTCTTTGAGAACTACAGTAACAATCACCAAAATAACAACTAGACAGTTAGGGAGAATCTAAAATGTAAAAAAGTAATGGCATGATTGATTTAGTTATAATGTTTGAATCACTGAGATAGCATAAGAACACTGCATAAGCCATGGGGGAGGGCTTATAAAAATGTTATGTTACAATCACATATCACAGTCATTGCAAGTAAAAGCTAAACACACCTTTACACTCTCAGATTTGATTTACATAAAAGCAAGTCACATTTTATTTGTCACATGCACCGAATACAACAAGTGTAGACCTTACCGTGAAATGCTTACTTACAAGACCTTAACCAACTATGCAGTTCAAGAAATAGTGTTACGAAAATATATATTTTTTAAAAAGAAAACATAAGAAAATAACAATAATGAGGCTATATACAGGGGGTGCCGGTACCGAGTCAATGTTAGTCGAGGTAATTTGTACATGTAAGTAGGGGTAAAGTGACTATAGATGAATAACTGCAAGTAATAGCAGTGTAAAAAGAAAGGGAGGGAGGTGTCAATGTAAATAGTTGGTGGCAACTTGATTAATTGTTCAGAAGTGTTATGGCTTGGGGGTAGAAGCTGTTAAGGAGCCTTTTGGACCTAGACTTGGCGCTCCGGTACCTGTTGCCATGCGGTAGCAGAGAGAACCATCTATGACCTGGATGACTGGAGTCAATTTTTTACACTATCTTCTGCCGAGCAGTTGCCATTCCAGGTGGTGATGCAAACGATCAGGATTCTCTACATAGTGCAGCTGTAGAACATTTTGAGGATCTGGGGACCCATGCCAAATATTTTCAGTCTCCTGAGGGGGAAAAGGCATTGTTGTGCCCTCTTCGCAACTGTCATGGTGTGTTTGGACCACGATAGTTCGTTGGTGAAGGGGACACCAAGGAGATGTTAATGGTGACCTGTTCGGGCCGCCTTTTCCTGTAGTCCACGATCAGCTCCTTTGTCTTGATCACGTTGAGGGAGAGGTTGTTATCGTGGCACCACACAGCCAGGTCTCTGACCTCCTCCCTATAGGCTGTCTCATCGTTGTTGGTGATCAGGCCTACCACTGTTGTTTTGTCGGCAAACTTAATGATGGTGTTGGTGTCATGCTGGGCCACGCAGTCGTGGGTGAACAGGGAGTACAGGAGGGGACTAAGCACGCACCTCAGAGTGGCCCCCATGTTGAGGATCAGCGTGGTGGATGTGTTGTTACCTTCCCTTACCACCTGGGGGCGGCCCATCAGGAATTCCAGGATCCAGTTGCAGAGGGACGTGTTTAGTCCCAGTGTCCTTAGCTTAGTGATGAGCTTTGTGGGCACTATGGTGTTGAATGCTGAGCTGTAGTCAATGAACAGCCTTCTCACATAGGTGTTCCTTTTGTCCAGGTGGGAAATGGCATGGTGGAGATTGCGATTGAGATGGCATCATCTGTGGATCTGTTGGAGCGGTTTGCGAATTGAAGTGGTTCTAGGGTTTCCGGGATGATGATGTGGATGTGAGTCTTGACCAGCCTTTCAAAGTACTTCATGGCTACCAATGTGAGTGTTACGGGGCCGTAGTCATTTAGGCAAGTTACACTCGGTCAGGGAGAGGTTGAAAATGTCAGTGAAGACACTTGCCAGTTGGTCAGCGCATGCTCTGAGTACATGTCCTGGTAATCCCTCTGGCCCCGAGGCCTTGTAAATTTTGACCTGTTAATTAAAGGTCTTTCTCACATCGGCGACGGAAAACGTGATCACACAGTCGTCCGGAACAGCTAGTGCTCTCATGCATGCTTCAGTGCTGCTTTCCTCGAAGCGAGCATTAAAGGCATTTAGCCCGTCTGGTAGGCTTGCGTCACGGGGCAGCTCGCGTCTGGGTTTCCCTTTGTAGTCCGTAATTGTTTGCAAGCCCTGCCACATCCGATGAGCATCAGAGCCAGTGTAGTAGGATTCAATCTTAGTCCTGTATTGACGCTTTGCCTGTTTGATAGTTCGTCGGAGGGCATTGCGGGATTTCTTATAATCTTCAAGATTAGTGTCCTGCTCCGTGAAAGTGGTAGCTCTAGACTTTAGCTCAGTGCGGATGTTGCCTATAATCCATGGCTTCTGGTTGTAATATGTACGTATGGTCACTGTGGGGACAATGTCGCTGATGCACTTATTGATGAAGCCGGTGACTGAAGTGGTGTACTCCTCAATGCCATTGGATGAATCCCTGAACATATTCCAGTCTGTGTTAGCAAAACACTCCTGTAGCTTAGCATCCGTGTCATCTGATCATTTCTGTATTGGGTGAGTCACTGGTACTACTTGCTTAGTTTTTGATAATAAGCAGGAATCAAGTGGATAAAATTATGGTCCGATTTTCCAAATGGAGGGCAAGGGAGAGCTTTGTATGCATCTGTGTGTGTGGAGTAAAGATGGTCTAGAGTTTTTTCCCCTCTGTTTGCACATGTGACATACTGGTACAAATTAGGTAAAACATATTTAAGTTTACCTGCATTAAAGTCTCTGGCCACTAGGAGCGCAGCTTCTGGATGAGCATTTTCTTGTTTGCTTATGGCCTTATACAGCTCGTTGAGTGTGGCACCAGCTGTTATTGACAAATAAACACACACCACCACCCCTCGTCTTACCGGATCACCACCCCTCGTCTTACCGGATCACCACCCCTCGTCTTACCGGACGTAACTGTTTTGTCCTGTATGGAAAACCCAGCCAACTGTATATTCTCCATGTTGTCGTTCAGCCACGACTCGGTGAAACATACGAAATTACAATTTTTAATGTCCAGTTTGTAGGATAGTCTCGAACGGAGCTCGAACGGAGCTCACCCAGTTTATTCTCCGGTGATTGCACGTTGGCCAATAGAACAGATGCAGAGGCACGTGACCCACTCACTGACAAATTCTCACAAGGCTTCAACACCAAAACAGCAGGTGATCAACCCTTTCTTTTGTTCTTCCTCACAGTCTTTACCCTAGCCCTAAACACACAAGCGCGCACACACACACACACACACACACACACACACACACACACACACACACACACACACACACACACACACACACACAGAGAGAGAGAACTAGGCCTAGCCTCACCTCAGTCTACCCCTCTGTTCTGTCCTGCCTGCATGAATCTTGTTCTGGAGGCAGCTCTGCAGAGTGGTCACTAGCTGGCACAGCCATAAAGTCATACAATCTTTTTAAAAACCTTAACCCTAACCTTAACCACACTGCTAACCCTAATGCCTAACCCTAACCTTAAATTAAGACCCAAAAACTAATTTTAGTTTTCATGCATTTTTCCAATATAGACAATTCTGACAAAAAGTCAGAAGTTTACATACACCTTAGCCAAATACATTTAAACTCAGTTTTTCACAATTCCTGACATTTAAACCTAGTAACAATTCCCTGTCTTAGGTCAGTTAGGATCACCAATTTATTTTAAGAATGTGAAATGTCAGAATAATAGGAGAGAGAATGATTTATTTCAGCTTTTATTTCTTTCATCACATTCCCAGTGGGTCAGAAGTTTACATACACTCAATTAGTAGCATTGCCTTTAAATTGTTAACTTGGGTCAAACGTTTCAGGTAGCCTTCCACAAGCTTCCCTCAATAAGTTGGGTGAATTTTGGTCCATTCCTCTTGACAGAGCTGGTGTAACTGAGTCAGGTTTGTAGGCCTCCTTGCTCGCACACGCTTTTTCAGTTCTCTAGGAGACAGAATGAGTCTCTTTCCTGAGCGATATGACAGCTGCGTGGTCCCATGGTGTTTACACTATTGTTTGTACAGGTGAACGCGGTACCTTCAGGTGTTTGGAAATTGCTCCCAAGGATGAACCAAACTTGTGGAGGTCTACCATTTTTGGGGGGGGCTGATTTCTTTTGATTTTCCCATGATTTGATATGATTTGATTCGGATCTCTTAGTCCCCATTTGGACTAATCTTCTAAGAGTCCTTAAACATTAAAATACAATTTATAATATGAACACATTTTCACATATAACACACTATTACAAACATACATAATATAGTACAAACATAATAGCCCAATAAATACTCAATCTAAAAAATCTTGATTCTTCATCTTCTATAGTCCCACAACATTTCTATGTATTATATTTTAATGGTTTAAGAATAATGTTGTCACGCCCTGGTCTTAGTATTTTGTGTTTTCTTTCTTTATTTGGCCAGGCCAGGGTGTGACATGGGTTTATTTTGTGTTGTGTTTATGTATGGGGGTTTTTCATGGGTTTTGGGATTGTGGCTTAGTGGGGTTTTCTAGCATAGTCTATGGTTGCCTGAGGCGGTTCTCAATCAGAGGCAGGTGATTCTCGTTGTCTCTGATTGGGAACCATATTTAGGCAGCCATATTCTTTGAGTGTTTGGTGGGTGATTGTTCCTGTCTCTGTGTAGTTTCACCAGAATAGGCTCAGTCACTTTGGATTTTCTTTTTTCATTGTTTTGGAAGAGAAGAGAACGAGCGCCATTCTCCTTGCGGAGATGGTGCTAAATACATCAACACGGTCGGTCCCTGGGATTGGGCTGGCCAACACGATTCGTTTTGCTTGGAAGGAAAAGGAGTTGGAGCCTTTAGGACGGGAAACTTTTGGAAGGATAATATTGATGGGGATTCTAAAGCTGACGGTGAAGGACGTGTTTTGTTTCCAAGGCAACTCGTTGGAGGGAGCATACGACGTGGCACTATATACAGAGGAGAAACACGATGATATCCTGAGAAGGGCAAGAGCAGTGGGAGGCGAGAGGCCGATGAGCCACTATGAAATAACAAGCCTGGCGAAGAATAACTTTAGGGTTGTAACTGTCAACATTTACAACCCATACGTTAAGGATGAAGAGGTGAGGGCCTTTCTGGGGAGATACATGGATAACGTCTCCTCAGCAAGGCACCTCAAAGACTCCCTTGGGTTTTGGAATGGGAGGAGAGGCTTCCAGGCCCTCCTCAGAGAGGACCCAAAGGGACATGGTGGCTACCTCCATCCTCCTGCTATGTTCTGACAGGGGGACGTTGTTTTATGCACGTTTTATGCACGTCAGCCCCTGTTTTGCAGGCGCTGTATGGCCTACGGCCACATTCGCCTCGTGCAGCACAAGAAAATGCAGATTTTGTGGATCTGAGGAACACGAGGCGAAGGATTGTGACAAGCCTAAGGCGTGCCACGGGTGTGGCTCGTCAGCACACCTGTGGCGGGGGTGCCCGGCTCGTCAGAGGTCATATGCGTCTGCGGCTGGGGGGCGAGCAGGAGCGGGGGATGGGGGAAGAAGAGGAGGGGAAGGAAGCAAGCCTCATGACCAGAGTACAGGTCCAGAGGGGAAGGCCGCAAGGAAGGAGGAGGAGCAAGAAGCGGCGGATGGAAGAGAGAAGGAAACGGAAGGCACGGGAGTAGGAGAACCAGGAAAAGCGGCGGAAGAAGGCAACCGAGTGGAGGAGCATGAGAGAGAAGAAAGCAAGGGAGGAGTGTTGGAGAAGGAGACGGTGGAAGAGCAAGTGGACTGGGGGGAAAGTGCCCTGGTGGAAGAGATGAGGTGTATGGTGGAGGAGCTGGTGGGGGGGGGGGGGGGTGGTATCTCTCCACTGCCGCCATCACCAAAGAAGAGAATGAAGAGGAGGGTGCGATTGGCAGACAGTGAGAGGGAGGGGATGGCCAAGAGAGTGATGGGGGTGGGAGAAACCTCTGGGTTGCTGCTGGTTTCCCCAGGCCCTCAACTTCTGTTGGGTGGGGGACACACCTAACAAGACTCAGGACTGGGTACAGGAGGAGGTGGGGAGTTTTTTGTTTGGGGACTCAGCCTCCCCGATTTTTTTCCAATCCAGCTGCAGCACTGGGGAGGGGGAGGGTTGTGGGGGTAGACCCAGGGTGCAGGGCACCCCGGAGCCAAACACTATTCCTGCATCCTGGGTTGGTGAGATGGAGGAAGAGGGGGGGATGTCGGGAGTACGGATGGTGTTTTCACCGGTAGATATGGAGCAGGGGAGCATCGGGTGAGTCTCCTGTTTTTGTGTTTTTTTCTGTCTGGGTTTAGAATTTGAGTGTATTACATGTTTTTATTTGATTCTTTCATGGGGTCTAATTTTACTTTTGTTACTTTAAATGTAAGGGGTTTAAGGGATTTTGTTAAGAGGAGGGCGGTTTTTAGTTATTTGGAGGGTGTGGGGTTTGATTTTTGTTTTTTACAGGAGGTTCACCTGAGGGATGGAGGGGATGTTAGTAGGTTTAAGAGGGAGTGGGACAAGGGGGAGTCGGTTTGGGGTATTGGGGGGGTGCACTCATCGGGGGTAGGGATTTTGTGTGGGCACAGGGAGGTAAAAGTGGAGGATTCTTTTGTGGTAATGCAGGGGAGGGTTATAGGGGTGGATGTCACGATAAGGGATTGTAAATTTAGATTAGTGGTGGTGTATGGGCCACAGGTGGTGGCAGACAGGAGGGAGATGGTGGACTGTCTGACGCCCCTGTGTGTCACAAATAGGAAATTAGTGATAAGGGGGGATTTTAATACAGATTTAGGAATAGGGGGGGATAGCAGTGCAGGCGCCATTACCAGGCTAATGGCTTGCCATGGTCTGGTTGATGGTGGTCTGCACACTACTCCGAAAATGGCCGGTCCTACATGGCGCAACTCCAGAGGGGTTGAGCGGAGGCTCGACTATATTTTTGTACCCAGGTCTCTGGGTAAGTTGTCTGGGCGGCTGTTGCCTGTTTTCTTTTCGGATCACGACGGGGTGCTCCTGCAGGTGGGGTCGCCAGTCTGCCTCTTTGGTAGGGGGTACTGGAAGTTAGATCGGGATGTGCTGGAGGAGCAGGCTTTTGTTGACGGGTTTTATGATTTCTTTTGGAGGCTTGAAGGCCTCCGGTCCATGTGCGAGGGGGTGTTAGAGTGGTGGGAATTAGTTAAGGTGAGGATTAGGGCTTTTATAATAGGGTATTGCAAGAGGAAAAAAAGGGAGGAGAGGAGGGAGGTGGATCGTATCCAAAGGTTAATTGAACTCGAGTACGAGGCAGGCAACCTCGGCAGGTCGTTTGACTGGGAGAGATCCGCTACCCTAAAGGCGCAGCTCAGGGAGTTGCAGGAGCGGAAGGCTCGAGCTTTCCTGGAGCGTGCGCATAGTGGCTTTCTAGAACACAATGAGACTTGTTCCGCTATGTTCTTTAAGTCGGTTAGGGCCAGACAGAGTAGGAAGGTAATGCATGGCATTAGGGAAGAAAATGGTAGTATAGTTAGAGAACCAGAGGATATGGTCAGGGTGACAACTGATCATTTCCAAGGTTTATTTAAGGAAAGGGAAATAGATGTAGAGCAGGGAAATGTGTTTTTAGAACACTTGTCCAGGCGGTTGCCGGAGGACATTAGAGAAGTGATGGAGGCCCAGATTTCACTAGAAGAGGTTGAGAGCGCTCTTAGGAGGATGGGAAAAGGGAAGGTGCCTGGGATGGATGGGCTGCCGGCTGAGTTTTATCTCAAGTTTTGGGGTATACTTGGACCAGTGGTCCTCGAAGTCTTGAAGGCCATCCTTGAGACGGGGGTCCCGGGGGGATCAATGGCTGTTGGTGTGCTGTCACTTTTATATAAGAAGGGGGAAGTAACAGACCTTGGCAACTGGCGGCCATTGACCATGCTGTGCGTAGATTACAAGCTACTTGCAAAGGTTTTAGCAGACCGGTTGCGCACAGCCCTTCCCTACGTCGTTCATGAGGATCAGACGTGCGGGGTAGAGGGCCGCTCTATTAGATGGAACCTACAGTTAATCAGGGACTCCATCGCTTGGGTTGAAGATAGAGGACTGCCTTTAATGGTAGCAGCGCTAGATCAGGCGAAAGCCTTTGATCGCGTGAATAGATCCTTTTTATTCAGAGTGTTAGGTCGATTAGGATTTGGGGAGAAGTTCATAGGATGGATTCGTACATTATATGTCGGAGTGGGGTGCCGAGTTAGTGTAAATAGTCACTTGGGTGACGTTTTTGACCTCTCGTCTGGGGTCAGGCAGGGGTGCCCACTCTCGGCTCTCCTCTTCGTTCTGTACATGGAGCCTCTGGGGGCTGCCATTAGGGCAGACACAGGGGTGGAAGGCTTGCTGATCCCTGGAAGTGGTGGGCTGCGTGTTAAGATGACGCAGTACGCCGACGACACTTCCTTGCTGCTGTGCAAGGACTCGTGCCTGACAAGGTCCCTTGCCATCTTTGGGGATTTCACCCGAGCGTCGGGAGCGGTTCTGAACCATGCAAAGTCTTCCGTCAAGTTTTTCGGTAGATGGCGCGGTAGAACGGATGTGCCCGGGGGGTTATCTCTCTGTGAGGGGGCCCTGAGGATTCTCGGGGTCCATTTTGAGACCTCCGGCTCAGCGACGCTGAACTGGAACATGCGTATCGCAGTGGTACAGAGGAAGCTAGCAATGTGGAAGGCTAGGTATTTGTCTTTTATGGGCAAAGTCCTGGTCCTAAAGGTGGATGTGTTGCCGTCTCTTTTGTATTTGGCGTACATCTACCCATTGCCGGCTTGTCTGAGGAGGCCTCTAGTGAGGCTTGTGTTTCAGTTCATGTGGAGTGGCAGGTGCGAGTGGGTCGCCAGGGCACGCATGATCTGTCCCATCGAGGAGGGAGGTAGGGGGGTACCACATTTCCCCCTCAAGCTGGACACAATTTTTGTTTCTTTCTTGTTAACGGAGCTTGCTCATCCAGTGATACACCCATCCGGTTACCTCCTGCGGGTGTTCTTCTCGTATCAGGCGAGAAGCGTAATGGTGTGGTCTAACACGGGTCCTCGGGCAGAACAGCTGCCGTGGCATTTTGGTCATGCGGCCAAGTGGCTGCGTGCGCACCCTGAGGTTGAAGTTGCCCGAGTAGGTTTAGATCACAGGCACCTGTACGAGGAGGCCAGAAAGGCAGGGAGTCCGGTGCCTGTAGTGGGCATCTCGGAAGTGGTCTGGGAGGGAGTGCAGGCGCGGGGTCTGGACAACAGGCTCAAGGACCTGAATTGGTTGAGCCTCCATAGGTGCTTGCCGGTACGTTCCATCATGTACCGGTATAGTTTGGTGCAATCCCCCACCTGTCCAAGATCCTCTTGTGGCAGGGAGGAGACTGTGCGCCATGTCTTTTGGGACTGTGCCTTTGCCGGAGTAGTATGGTCTAGGGCACGGGTGTTGTTAGGTTTGGTAAGGGGGGATTTTGTATTGACGTGGGCCAGGTTAGAGAGAGGTGTAGGGAGAGCGAGAGGGACGGATAGGGACAGGTTTCTGCTCTGGCTTCTCATGAGTCTCTTTAAACGGGGGCTGTGGGAAGCCAGGCAGAACATGGTGAAGACAGGGAGAGATTGGGGGGTGGAAGGGATAGTGAGGAGGGTGGAAGGAGATTTGAGGGGGAGGATGAAGAGGGAGGAGAGGAAGTGGGGGCAGCATGCTGCTCGGGAGAGGTGGAAGGGGGGTTTAGGGCTGGGTGTTATTTAGATTTGTAAGGGGATAGATTAGGGACGGAGAGATAGGGAAAGGTATTTTGTAGGGTGACGGGAGGGAAGATGCTCCCCTGAGGTTTTGTTTGGGGTTTATGTTTAGTTAAATTACTTAAATTAAAATACCATTATTTGAGTATGTATGAAAATTATGAGTTGTAAAGAATGAATGGTATTGAAGATAATAAATTATTTTTTATTTAAAAATTTTTTTGGCTGTTTCGGTTTTCACATTACGTTTTTGTATTTATTCGTGTTTTTTCATCATTAAAGATGTATCGAATTAACCACGCTTCATTTTGGTCCAACTCTCTTTCGACGGAAGAAAACCATAACAAGTGTTTACATTTATATATTGAAAGGTTTCTGGTTTGATGATGATGTCAAGCAAAGATGCACTTAGTTTGACGGGAGGCCTTGAAATACATCCACAGGTACACCTCCAATTGACTCAAATGATGTCAATTAGCCTATCAGAAGCTTCTAAAGCCATGACATAATTTTCAGGAATTTTCCAAGCTGTTTAAAGGCACAGTCAACTTATTGTATGTAAACTTCTGACCCACTGAAATTGTGATACTGTGAATTATAAGTGAAATAATCTAAAATAGTCTGTAAACAATTGTTGGAAAAATGACTTGTCATGCACAAAGTAGATGTCTTAACCGTCTTATCTAAACGATAGTTTGTTTACAAGAAATTTATGGAGTGGTTGAAAAACAAGTGTTAATGACTCCAACCTAAGTGTATGTAAACTTCCGACTTCAACTGTATACTTAGTAGTTGTAATTTACTTTACTATTTATATTTTTTTACTACTTTTCCTTTTATTACACTACATTCATAAAGAAAATAATGTACTTTTTACTCCATACATTTTCCTTGACACTCAAAAGTACTCATTACTTTTTCAATGCTTAGCAGGGCAGGAAAGTGCTCTAATTCATGCACTTATCAACAGAACATCCCTGTTCATTCCTACTGCCTTTGACAAGGTAAATCTGCCGTTCTGCCCTTGAACAAGGCAGTTAACCCACTGTTCCCCGGTAGGCTGTCATTGTAAACGACAATTTGTTCTTAACTGACTTTCATAGTTAAATAAATTTGACTTTTTAAAAAATCTGTCTGACTCACTAAACACACATGCTTCATTTGTAAATTATGTTGGAATGTTGGTGTGTGCCTCTGGCTATCCGTAAAATAAGAAAATTGTGCCATCTGGTTAGCGTAATATAAGAAATTTTAAATGATTTACACTTTTACGTTTGATACTTAAGTATATATGAGTAATAACATTTACTTTTGATATTTAAGTATATTTTAAACCAAATTCTTTGACTTTTTCTCAAATAGAATTTTACTGGGTGACTTTTACTTGTTGTTCTCAATTAAGTTACCTTTACTTTTACCCAAGAATGATAATTGGATACTTTTTCCACCACCGCCTATCTAAACTAAACTAGAACACAAACTCAAAAAAGTTCTGGGACACTGTAAAGTCCTTGGAGAATAAGAACACCTCCTCCCAGCTGCCCATTGCACTGAGGGTAGGAAACACTGTCACTACCGATAAATCCACTATAATTGAGAATTTCAATAAGCTTTTTTCTACGGCTGGCCATGCTTTCCACCTGGCTACCCCTACCCCGGTCAACAGCACTGTAGCCCCCACAGTAACTCGCCCAAGCCTTCCCCATTTCTCCTTCTCCAAAATCCAGTTAGCTGATGTTCTGAAAGAGCTGCAAAATCTGGACCCCTACAAATCAGCTGGGCTAGACAATCTGGACCCTCTCTTTCTAAAATGATCTGCCGAAATTATTGCAACCCCTATTACTAGCCTGTTCAACCTCTCTTTCATGTCTTCTGAGATTCCCAAAGATTGGAAAGCAGCTGCAGTCAACCCTCTCTTCAAAGGGGGGGGACACTCTTGACCCAAACTGCTACAGACATATAACCTTTCTAAGGTCTTCGAAAGCCAAGACAACAAACAGATTACTGACCATTTCGAATCCCACCGTACCTTCTCCGCTATGCAATCTGGTTTCAGAGCTGGTCATGGGTGCACCTCAGCCACGCTCAAGGTCCTAAACGATATCTTAACCACCATCGATAAGAAACAATACTGTGCAGCCGTATTCATTGACCTGGCCAAGGCTTTCGACTCTGTCAATCACCACATTCTCATCGGCAGACTCGATAGCCTTGGTTTCTCAAATGATTGCCTCGCCTGGTTCACCAACTATTTCTCTGATAGAGTTCAGTGTGTCAAATCGGAGGACCTGTTGTCCGGGACTCTGGCAGTCTCTATGGGGGGTGCCACAGGGTTCAATTCTTGGACCGACTCTCTTCTCTGTATACATCAATGATGTCGCTCTTGTTGCTGGTGAGTCTCTGATCCACCTCTACGCAGACGACACCATTCTGTATACTTCTGGCCCTTCTTTGGACTCTGTGTTAACAACCCTCCAGACGAGCTTCAATGCAATACAACTCTCCTTCTGTGGCCTCCAATTGCTCTTAAATACAAGTAAAACTAAATGCATGCTCTTCAACCGATCGCTGCCTGCACCTGCCCGCCCGTCCAGCATCACTACTCTGGACGGTTCTGACTTAGAATATGTGGACAACTACAAATACCTAGGTGTCTGGATAGACTGTAAACTCTCCTTCCAGACTCACATCAAACATCTCCAATCCAAAGTTAAATCTAGAATTTGCTTCCTATTTCGCAACAAAGCCTCCTTCACTCATGCTGCCAAACATACCCTTGTAAAACTGACCATCCTACCGATCCTTGACTTCGGCGACGTCATTTACAAAATAGCCTCCAATACTCTACTCAATAAATTGGATGCAGTCTATCACAGTGCCGTCCGTTTTGTCACCAAAGCCCCATATACTACCCACCACTGCTACCTGTACGCTCTCGTTGGCTGGCCCTCGCTTCATACTCGTCGCCAAACCCACTGGCTCCAGGTCATCTACATGACCCTGCTAGGTAAAGTCCCCCCTTATCTCACCTCGCTGATCACCATAGCAGCACCCACCTGTAGCACGCGCTCCAGCAGGTATATCTCTCTGGTCACCCCCAAAACCAATTCTTACTTTGGCCGCCTCGCCTTCCAGTTCTCTGCTGCCAATGACTGGAGCGAACTACAAAATCTCTGAAACTGGAAACACTTATCCCCCTCACTAGCTTTAAGCACCAGCTGTCAGAGCAGCTCACAGATTACTGCACCTGTACATAGCCCATCTATAATTTAGCCCAAACAACTACCTCTCCCCCTACTGTATTTATTTATTTATTTATTTTGCTCCTTTGCACCCCATTATTTCTATCTCTACTTTGCACATTCTTCCACTGCAAAACTACCATTCCAGTGTTTATTTTTTATTTTATTTTATATTGTATTTACTTCGCCACCATGGCCTTTTTCTGCCTTTACCTCCCTTATCTCACCTAATTTGCTCACATTGTATATAGACTCATTTTTCTACTGTATTATTGACTGTATGTTTGTTTTACTCCATGTGTAACTCTGTGTTGTTGTATGTGTCGAACTGCTTTGCTTTATCTTGGCCAGGTCGTAATTGTAAATGAGAACTTGTTCTCAACTTGGCTACCTGGTTAAATAAAGGTGAAATAAAAAAATAAATAAAAGGGGAAATCGCTCAGTTCTGCCTTCAGGACAAGACCCATGACAATACATGTAAACCTGTGTCCTGTCCTGCTCTGCCATACCCTGCCATGATCTGTCTTGCCCTGCCTTGTCCTGACTCGCCCTGTCCTGGCCGTCAGGCTGACTGTAGCAGACCTTTCCTCGTAGCCATGAGAGGATGATAGTAAACAAGCCATGTGGTAACGTCAGCCCCCTCTGGGTTGCCCCAATATTACCCAGGTCTGCTGTTGGACTGCTGTGCCCTGGCAGAGAGGCTGCTGCTGGGGATGTAGGCCTGTCCCTGGGCACTGTGGGTCAGAATGGAAGAGGATGGAGATATGCAACACTAGGCCTTAGGAGGGCTGAGCTAAGGAAGGCTGTTGACTCTTTATGCCTCAGGGCAACTACACTCTAGATTAAATGAGCTCTGACGGTATATCAGACTGGCACACTGTGCAGGCTTTAGGATACTTTATTTTCTAGTGTGTGTGTGTGTGTGTGTGTGTGTGTCTGTGTGTGTGTGTGTGTGTGTTTTCTCTTGTAAGTAGGTAATTGTGTTTGAGTGATTATGCAAATCGAGTGAGGAGCTCTCAAGGTTTCATTGGACCAGTTGATTGAGCTCTCCCCCAAATACTGGGATTACTAACATGAGGTTGGACATCATTATCAGGGTCTGCTTCCCAAATGGTGCTCTATCTCCTTCATAGTCTAGACTATGTATGGAATGGGTGCCAAAGATGGTGGATAAATTAAGATAGTTCACTCAAGCCGTTTACCATTGTAAAGAATATTCAATGTTCCTGTCTGTGTAAGTAGACATTTCCTCTCTCGTGTGAGCATGCTTTTCCGCACGAGTCCAATGTTCCTCCATAATATCTGGCATGTTCACGAGAAAGAGGGAACTGCTGGCTCTGGTCTACTTATTGTCCCTCCCCACTCGCCACACCCACCCTGCCTGACCAGAAAACAATTGCCAGTGAGATGTTTCGCTCTGGGGCGCCCCCTCAGTAGGGCGGAGCCAATAAGTAGACCGGAATGGCCTCGCCCTGATCAGAAAAAATGAGGGAGTGGGACGTCTTGCTTTCTCTACCGTGTCTGCGTAGTGCTATTTGGGATGCAGCTGGGTTATTAAAATTAATTAGAGGTTTTAGCAAATGGAGAATTTTTCACCTCATTTAGTTAATGAAGCTCTCTGGTATAGTGTGCAACTTGGCATGCTAATCATTTGGCTTGCTGCTCAGATGGCACTGAAATGTCCCCTGGCCACCACATTGAATGTCCGCTTCTTCGTAATTACATTTGACATTTTAGTCATTTAACAGATGCTCTTATCCAGAGCGACTAATAGTCAGTGCATTCAGCTAGTAGTGGAAACATCCACATATCAGTCATTGAAGTCGGCCATTCTTTGAAAGGGTCTTTCTTGATTGAGGTTATATTTTTGCTCTTTTCACAAATCATAACTACTTGTTGTATCCCCTCAGTGACATGCAGTGAGAAGCTATTCTTAACTTGTAGAACGTATGTCAATGCATTTCCTCCTAGAGCTCACGAAAGCATGGGGTTAAGTTTGTTTTTGTTCATTTTGATTATTACCATTTGATCCAGCATCTGTATATGTTGCGGGCAGGGATCACAAAGGTAGAAATGTATTTCATTGTTTTAATGCATGGGGGAATGTACAGTATTTGTATCCGTACATCAATTGGGCCATAACTGCTGATGCTACAGTATGTACATTACTTTCTCAGTGGATAAATCAAGATGGATGCCTTAATTGTTCTTTTTGTTCAACTGATTACACCAATACTGTCTTTTTAAAGGTTTTACTGTACTTGCAATGATGGTGATATGTGATTGCACTTATTGTCAGTTGCTCTGGAAAAGATGCGATGAATGACCTAAATGAGTTTAGGCATACATGTAGTGCCTTCCTCCCCCCAAAAATACTTTAAAAAAATGAAAATGTACTTCTAAATCTTCTAAACTTGAAATATGAAATATCCTTGTTCATGGTACTGAGGGAGAGAGGGGAATGCAGAATGTTTACATTTTGTCAGAACATGTTATTGTTAGACATCAGGTATCCTATGGAAGGGTTTGGGTTGTAATTTGAAATACTTGCTACACCAGAAGTGAATGGTTATCTGTTGGAGGAATGTATGTGGTGGGGTCAATTAAGGTTGGATATGAGCCAGCGGCTTGGAATGTGACTGAGTAAGGGAAAGGCCATCACATGGTTATGGTCACTGATAAGGGTGGGGGCTGTGGATTGGTGAGGAATGGGGGTCCAGGTCAGGTCACATTAAGGGAGAATGAACAGTTTATTACACACATCACTTGCCCAGCAATAAAGATGTGATGTTCAGCGAAAGGGAGGAGACTCCATCTAAAGTGGGGTATACAGTATATGCTCGTGCTGGTTGGAACATGTCTTTGCCTTATGCAGCTGTGTGACCCAGTGAGTGAATAAACTTGGTTTGAGCTTTACTAATCGTTTTTGAGTTTTTACTCTGTTTATTTAGAACCAAACAAAATGCAACTATTGTATTCAACAACGTGTGGGTGGCTACTGTCTTTGCTGGTTGTTCTTTGGTTAAAGAGACGAAACATAATTACTTGACACATTGGAAAGAATCTACTAATTAAACTGAGCAAACTAGAAAGCTATTTGGCCCTGAACAGAGAGTATACAGTGACAGAACACCTGACCACTGTGACTGGCCCAGAATTAAGGAAATCTTTGACTATGTACAGACTCAGTGAGCATAGCCTTGCTATTGAGAAAGGCTTGCAGAAGGCAGACCTGGCTCTCAAGAGAAGACAAGCTATGTGCTCACTGCCCACAAAATGAGGTGGAAACTGAGCTGCAATTCCTAACCTCCTGCCAAATATATTATCATATAAGAGACACATTCACTACCGTTTAAAAGTTGCTGATAATGGGCCTCTGTAAGCCTGTGTAGATATTCTATTAAAAATCAGCCGTTTCAAGCTGCAATAGTCATTTATAATATTAACAATGTCTACATTGTATTTCTAATCAATTTTAGTTTATTTTAATGTACAAAAAATTGGCTTTTCTTTCAAAAACAAGGACATTTGTAAGTGACCCAAAACTTTTGAACGGTAGTCTACTTCCCTCAGATTACATAGACCCACAAAGAATTCAAAAAACTAATTCAATTTTGATAAACTCACGTATCTATTGGTTGAAATACCACAGTGTGCCGTCACAGCAGCAAGATTTGTGACCTGTTGCCACAAGAAAAGGGCAAACAGTGAAGAAGAAACACCATTGTAAATACAACCTATATGTTTATTTATTTTCCTTTCTGTACTATTTGCACATCATTACAACACTGTATATAGACATAATGTGTTATATATGATATTTGAAATGCCTTTATTATTTTTTTAAAACTTTTGTGAGTGTAATGGTTACTGTTAATTTTGTATTGTTTATTACACTGTTGTTTATCTGTTTCACTTGCTTTGGCAAGGGGGAGGGGGTAGAGCGAGAGAGACACACACAGGGGAACACACACCTACCTGGAGATGCCTATACTGAAAATAATCATCTCTCCTAACGAACAACAATGACCCACTTTCAGAAGTTATGAACATGTTTAAAGAGTAGATTTTTGTGGTTCTTATTGTATTATAATACTTGATATGACAATGAGTCTGTGAAAATGAGTAGTCTCCAGAGGGACAACAGAGAATAAAACATAGAGAAGAACAGGAAATATACTTATACTTATGTATTGAATAGAATAAAAAATAAAAAGTTGTATTAACTATTGAATATTAATTGAATGGAAATACTCCTACAGTTCCTTGGTCGGAAATGTAAAAACACAAACAGAATGCATTATCAAAACGAACAACAACTTGGTTTCGTTGATATCAGGGCTGGTAGGTAGCCTCGTGGTTAGAGTGTTGGGCCAGTAACCGAAAGGTTGCTGGATTGAATCCCTGAGCTGACAAGGTAAAAATCTGTTGTTCTGCCCTTGAGCAAGGCAGTTAATCCTGTGCAGCGAAGACGTGGATGTCAATTATGGCAGCCCCCCGCACCTCTCGGATTCAGGGGGGTTGGGTTAAATTGGGTTAAATTTAATTTCTGGAGGCACCTTGCTTATTAACTGGTGCCTCCAGAGACGAAACCTCTCTCCTCGTCACTCAACGCCTAGGTTTACCTCCACTGTACTCACATCCTACCATACCCTTGTCTGAACATTATGCCTGGAATCTATTCTACCACCCCCAGAAATTGTATCATTTTATTATCTGTCCTCTTTCCCTTCAGAGTTTGTACTGTTAGGTGACCTAAACTGGGATATGCTTAACACTCTGGCCTTCCTACAATCTAAGTTAGATGCTCTCAATCTCACACAATTTATCAATGAACCTACCAGGTACAACTCTAAATCCGTAAACATGGGCACCCTCATAGATATTCCTGACCAACCTGCCCTCTAAATATACCTCTGCTGTCTTCAACCAGGATCTCAGTGATCACTGCGTCACAGCCTGCGTCCGTAATGGGTCCACGGTCAAACGACCACCCCTCATCACTGTCAAACACTCCCTAAAACACTTCTGCGAGCAGGCCTTTCTAATCGACCTGGCCCGGGTATCCTGGAAGGATATTGACCTCATTCCGTCAGTAGAGGATGCCTGGTCATTCTTTAAAAGTGCTTTCCTCACCATTAAACAAGCATGCCCCATTCAAAAAATGTAGAACTAGGAACGGATATAGCCCTTGGTTCACTCCAGACTTGACTGCTCTTGACCAGCACAAAAACATCCTGTGGCATACTGCATCAGCATCGAATAGCCCCCGCGATATGCATCTTTTCAGGGAAGTTATGAACCAATATACACAGGCAGTTAGGAAAGCAAAGGCAAGCTCTTTCAAACAGAAATTTGCATCCTGTAGGAACAAACTCCAAAAAGTTCTGGGACACTGTAAAGTCCATGGAGAATAAGAACACCCGCTCCCAGCTGCCCACTGCACTGAGGCTAGGAAACACTGTCATCACTGATAAATCTATGATAATCGCAAATTTCAAGAAGCATTTTTCTAAGGCTGGCCATGCTTTCCACCTGGCTTCCCCTACCCCAGTCACCAGCTCTGTACCCCCCACAGCAACTTGCCCAAGTCTCCCCCATTTCTCCTTCAACCAAATCCATATAGCTGATGTTCTGAAATAGCTGCAAAATCTGGACCCCTACAAATCAGCTGGGCTAGACAATCTGGACCCTCTCTTTCTAAAATTATCTGCCGCAATTCCTGCAACCCCTATTACTAGCCTGTTCAACCTCTCTTTCGTATCATCTGAGATCCCTAAAGATTAGAAAGCTGCCGCAGTCATCCCCCTCTTCAAAGGGAACGACTCTAGACCCAAACTGTTACAGACCTGTATCTATCCTACCCTGCCTTTCTAAAGTCTTCGAAAGCCAAGTTAACAAACAGATCACCGAACATTTCGAATCCCACCGTACCTTCTCCGCTATGCAATCTGGTTTCTGAGCTGTCATGGGTGCACCTCAGTCACGCTCAAGGTCCTAAACGATATCATGACCGCCATCGATAAAAGACAATACAGTACCGTCTTCTTTGACCTGGCCAAGGCTTTCGAATCTGTCAATCACCACATTCTTATTGGCAGACTCAACAACCTTGGTTTCTCAAATGACTGCCTCGCCTGGTTCACCAAATATTTCTCAGATACAGTTCAGTGTGTCAAATCGGAGGAAATGTTGTCCGGTCCTCTGGTAGTCTCTATGGTGGTGCAACAGGGTTCAGTTCTCGGGCTCTTTTCTCTGTATACATCAATGATGTCACTCTTGCTGCTGGTGAGTCCCTGATCCACCTCTACGCAGACGACACCATTCTGTATACTTCAAGCCCTTCTTTGGACACTGTGTTAACAAACCTCCAGATGAGCTTTAATGCCATACAACACTCCTTCCTTGGCCTCCAACTGCTCTTAAATGCAAGTAAAACTAAATGCATGCTCTTCAACCGATCGCTACCCGCACCCACCCGCCAGTCTAGCATCACTACTCGGTTCTGACTTAGAATATGTGGACAACTACAAATACCTAGGTGTCTGGTTAGACTGTAAACTCTCCTTCCAGATTCACATTAAGCATCTCCAATCCAAAATTAAATCTAGAATCAGCTTCCTATCTCGCAACAAAGCCTCCTTCACTCACGCTGCCAAACAAACCCTCGTAAAACTGACTATCTCATCGATCCTTGACTTCGGCGATGTCATTTACAAAATAGCCTACAACACTCTACTCAACAAACTGGATGCAGTCTATCACAGTGCCATCCATTTTGTCACCAAAGCCCCATACTCTACCCACCACTGCGACCTGTATGCTCTCGTTGGCTGGCCCTCGCTTCATATTTGTCGCAAAACTACTGGCTCCAGTTCATCTAGAAGTCTTTGCTAGGTAAAGCCCCACCTTATCTCAGCTCACTGGTCACCATAGCAGCACCCACCCATGCGCTCCAGCGCGTGCTATGCCAATGACTGGAACGAATTGCAAAAATCACTGAAGCTGGAGACTCATATCTCCCTCACTAACTTTAAGCATCAGCTGTCAGAGCAGCTTACAGATCATTGCACCTGTAAATAGCCCACCCAACTACCTCATCCCCATATTGTTTTTTTTCTCCGTTGCACCCCAGTATCTCTACTTGCACATTCATGATCTGCACATCTATCACTCCAGTGTTAATGCTAAATTGTAATTATTTCACCACTATGGACTATTTATTGCCTTACCTCCCTAATCCTACTGCATTTGCACACACTGTATATAGACTTTTCTATCTTGTTATTTATTGACTGTACGTTTGTTTATCCCATGTGTTGTTTGTGTCGCACTGCTTTGCTTTATCTTGGCCAGGTTGCAGTTGTGAATGAGTTGCAGTTGTGAATGATCCTGGCTCTCGTCTGCTTCCTCTGAGAGGAGAGATAATTAGGGAAGAGAGTTTCAAGACGAAAGGTAAGAGAGAGTTAGGGAGGAGCACTTCGAGAGGAAAGGTGAGAGAGAGTTAGGGAGGAGCGCTTCAAGAGTAAAGGTGAGAGAGAGACCGTCTTCGTCACAAATTGCACCTATTTACTTCATAGTGCACTACTTTTGACCAGGACCTGGCCCAAGAAGAACCCTTAGCCTTACAGGGGATTTGTGCTGTGACTTTGTTGGGATGAATCCTAACTTTGGACATCATGCGCTTGTACTAACGCAAAGTTTCACTTTTCAAATTTCATTTTTAGCTGTGTCATCTGCGATACAAAAGGTTTTCCAGGAAATTAGGTGATTTTCATGCATATCTCCCGTCGACACCAATGCATGATTTATGCAAAAATCCGAATTACATCAATGCATGATTTATGCCAAGATCTGAGTTAGCAGAGGTACATGCACATATGTCAAGTTCAGATATCACGACGACACATCATGACATGAATCAGTACTGAATACATGCTGATGCTAGTACTCCTGCTGCTCTACATGGTTCCAAAGACTAACGACTGAAAAACATGTATTTATAATCCAACTGTCCGCATCTAACGTGTGGTGTGATCTAAGATGAGTACAGTGATGGGTGTTAATTGACAGCTGGCAAAACATAATATCATGATGAAATGAAGGTACAGTGAAATGTTGCCTGACATTCTCCAGAGACTACATACAGTGAAATGTTGCCTGACATTCTCCAGAGACTACATACAGTGAAATGTTGCCTGACATTCTCCAGAGACTACATACAGTGAAATGTAGCCTGACATTCTCCAGAGACTACATACAGTGAAATGTTGCCTGACATTCTCCAGAGACTACATACAGTGAAATGTAGCCTGACATTCTCCAGAGACATACAGTGAAATGTTGCCTGACATTCCCCAGAGACATACAGTGAAATGTAGCATGACATTCTCCAGAGACATACAGTGAAATGTAGCATGACATTCTCCAGAGACATACAGTGAAATGTTGCCTGACATTCTCCACAGACTACATACAGTGAAATGTAGCATGACATTCTCCAGAGACATACAGTGAAATGTAGCATGACATTCTCCAGAGACTACATACAGTGAAATATTGCCTGACCTTCTCCAGAGACTACATACAGTGAAATGTTGCCTGACATTCTCCAGAGACTACATACAGTGAAATGTAGCCTGACATTCTCCAGAGACATACAGTGAAATGTTGCCTGACATTCTCCAGAGACATACAGTGAAATGTAGCATGACATTCTCCAGAGACATACAGTGAAATGTAGCATGACATTCTCCACAGACTACATACAGTGAAATGTAGCATGACATTCTCCAGAGACTACATACAGTGAAATGTTGCCTGACATTCTCCACAGACTACATACAGTGAAATGTAGCATGACATTCTCCAGAGACATACAGTGAAATGTTGCCTGACATTCTCCAGAGACATACAGTGAAATGTAGCATGACATTCTCCAGAGACTACATACAGTGAAATGTTGCCTGACATTCTCCAGAGACAACATACAGTGAAATGTTGCCTGGCATTCTCCAGAGACTACATACAGTGAAATGTTGCCTGACATTCTCCAGAGACTACATACAGTGAAATGTTGCCTGACATTCTCCAGAGACTACATACAGTGAAATGTTGCCTGACATTCTCCAGAGACTACATACAGTGAAATGTTGCCTGACATTCTCCAGAGACTACATACAGTGAAATGTTGCCTGACATTCTCCAGAGACTACATACAGTGAAATGTTGCCTGACATTCTCCAGAGACTACATACAGTGAAATGTTGCCTGACATTCTCCAGAGACTACATACAGTGAAATGTTGCCTGACATTCTCCAGAGACTACATACAGTGAAATGTTGCCTGACATTCTCCAGAGACTACATACAGTGAAATGTTGCCTGACATTCTCCAGAGACTACATACAGTGAAATGTTGCCTGACATTCTCCAGAGACATACAGTGAAATGTTGCCTGGCATTCTCCAGAGACATACAGTGAAATGTTGCCTGACATTCTCCAGAGACTACATACAGTGAAATGTTGCCTGACCTTCTCCAGAGACTACATACAGTGAAATGTAGCATGACATTCTCCAGAGACATACAGTGAAATGTTGCCTGACATTCTCCAGAGACATACAGTAAAATGTAGCATGACATTCTCCAGAGACTACATACAGTGAAATGTTGCCTGACATTCTCCAGAGACATACAGTGAAATGTTGCCTGACATTCTCCAGAGACATACAGTGAAATGTTGCCTGGCATTCTCCAGAGACATACAGTGAAATGTTGCCTGACATTCTACAGAGACTACATACAGTGAAATGTTGCCTGACATTCTACAGAGACTACATACAGTGAAATGTTGCCTGACATTCTACAGAGACTACATACAGTGAAATGTTGCCTGACATTCTACATAGAACTACAGTGCTTCGAGAATGTATTTGCCCCTTTCTAATTTTCTCTACTTTTGCATATTTTTGATACTGAATGTTATCAGATCTTCAACCAAAACCTAATATTAGATAAAAGGAAACTGAGTGAACAAATAAAACAACAATTACATACTTATTTCATTTATTTCATAAACAAAGTAGTCAACACCCAATGCCTTTGTGAAAGAGTAAGTGCCCTCTTACACTCAATATCTGGTTGTGCCACCTTCAACTGCAATGACTCCAGCCAGCTGCACTTCAGTTTCAGCCCACAGGATGGCCTGACATTCTCCTGTAGAATCCTCTGATACAGAGCAGAATTCATGGTGCCTTCTATGAAGGCAAGTCATCCTGAGGCAGCAAAGCATCCCCAAACCATCACACTATCACCACCATACTTGACTGTTGGTATGAGGTTCTTACTGTGGAATGTTTGTTTTTCGCCAGGTGTAATGGGACCCATCTGTCCATAGAACATTCTTCCAAGAGTCTTGATGAGACGTTTTTTTAGCCTGGATAATACCTGCCAGCCTCGGACTGTTTTTCTCCACTACAATGCCGGATTCCAGCCGTAAACCCTGGAACATTACTCCTGATCATCACAGCTAGCTAGCCGCCAACGAGTGACCCAGCCCCAAAGCTGGCCCTGAGCCAGCCTCACCTCCCGCCCAACTCTGTGATCACCCAACTACTCATCTGATGCCTCCCGGACTCTACCCCCAACACGGCTAGAATCCACTACTCCACCGGATACTTGCCATAAACTCTGGACCTTGGCAATGGATCATCGCTGCTAGCTAGCTGCTACCGAGTGGCTATAGTGGCTATGGCCCCTGCCCCGAAGCTAGCACCAGTTAGCCGCGAGTCAGGCGCATCTCCTAGCTAGCAACCGAAATTACTACAACTGCAATACCTCTTTCACCATCTGGCCCGGACCCTTTGTCGACACAGGGCCCCACCGTACCATCACGACAGATCTGCAGATGTAATTCCATCCGCTGTGCTCTCAACCGACATTTGCCAGATGTCGGAGCAGACGCTTCTACTTACCCTGGCCTGCTAACTTTAAACACCTTGTCTCCCGGGTGCTAGCGTAGTAACAACTACCCCGAAGCTTCCCTGTTCCATCTATTGCTGTTCACTGGACCCTATGATCACTTGGCTACATAGCTGATGCCTGCTCGACTGTTCATTTATCACGGTACTCCACTTTGTTGATTATTTGTTTATCTGTCGGCCCTAGCCCCGAACTCAGGCCCTGTGTGTAGTTACCTGATCCTCTCTGCCCATTCATCGCCATTTTACCTGTTGTTGTTCTCTTAACTGATTAGCTGTTGTTGTCTTACCCGTTGTTGTCTTAGCTAGCTCTCCCAATCAACACCTGTGATTACTTTATGCCTCACTTTATGTCTCTCTCAAATGTCAATATGCCTTGTATACTGTTGTTTAGGATAGTTATTGTTCTAGTTTACTGCGGAGCCCCTAGTCCCACTCTGCATGCCTCAGATACCTCCTATGTCCCACCCTGTATAACCAGCGTGTCCAGAGATGCAACTTCTCTTATCATCACTCAGTGCCTGGGCTTACCTCCACTGTACCCGCACCCCACCATAACCCTGTCTGCACATTATGCACTGAATCTATTCTACCACGGCTAGAAATCTGCTCCTTTTATTCTCTGTACCCAAGCACTAGATGACCAGTTTTGCTAGCCTTTAGCCATACCCTCATCCTACTCCTCCTCTGTTTCTTGGGTGATGTGGAGGTTAACCCAGGCCCTGCGTGTCCCCAGGCACTCTCATTTGTTGACTTCTGTCATCGAAAAAGCATTGGTTTCATGCGTGTCAACATCAGAAGCCTCCTCTCTAAGTTTGTTTTACTCACTGCTTTAGCACAACCCTGATGTCCTTGATGTGTCTGAATCCTGGCTTAGGAAGCCCACCAAAAAAGAGATTTCCATACCCAAATACAACATTTTCCATCAAGATAGAACTTCCAAAGGGGGGGAGTTGCAA
The DNA here is from genome assembly GCF_002021735.2 of Oncorhynchus kisutch. NCBI lineage: Eukaryota > Metazoa > Chordata > Actinopteri > Salmoniformes > Salmonidae > Oncorhynchus > Oncorhynchus kisutch. Next base: position 13,932,208 of record NC_034187.2, read on the forward strand.
TCTACCGCAGAGATAGCTTGCAAAGTTCTATCATACTTACCAGGTATATGCCCAAACAGTTTGAGCTTCTAATTTAAAAAATGAATCTCTCCAGAAATAAGACTCCCACTGTTGCCGCCTGTTATAGACCCCCCTCAGTTCCCAGCTGTGCCCTGGACACCATATATGAATTGATTTCCCCTCATCTATCTTCAGAGTTCGTTCTGTTAGGTGACCTAAACTGGGATATGCTTAACACTCCGGCAGTCCTACAATCTAAGCTAGATGCCCTCAATCTCACACAAATGATCAAGGAACCCACCAGGTACAAACCTAAATCTGTAAACATGGGCACCCTCATAGATATTATCCTGACCAACCTGCCCTCCAAATACACCTCTGCTGTTTTCTATCAGGATCTCAGCGATCACTGCCTCATTGCCTGCATCCGCTATGGGTTCGCGGTAAAATTATCACACTGTCAAACGCTCCCTAAAACACTTCTGTCAGCAGGCTTTTCTAATCGACCTGGCCCGGGTATCCTGGAAGGATATTGACCTCATCCCGTCAGTCGAGGATGCCTGGTCGTTCTTTAAAAGTAATTTCCTCACCATCTTAAACAAGCATGCCCCTTTCAAAACACGTAGAACTAAGAATAGATATAGCCCTTGGTTCACTCCAGACCTGAGTACTCTTGACCAGCACAAAAACATCCTTTAGCGGACTGCAATAGCATCGAATAGCCCCCGCGATATGCAACTGTTCAGGGAAGTCAGGAACCAATACACGCAGTCAGTCAGGAAAGCAAAGGCTAGCTTATAAAAACTGAAATTTGCATCCTGTAGCTCTAACGCCAAAAAGTTCTGGGACACTGTAAAGTCCATGGAGAACAAGAGCATCTCCTCCCAGCTGCCCACTGCACTGAGGCTAGGTAACACGGTCCCCACCGATAAATCCATGATAATCAAAAATGTCAATAAGCATTTCTCTACAGCTGGCCATGCTTTCCTCCTGGCTACCCCAACCCCGGCCAACAGCTCCGCACCCCCCGCAGATACTTGCCTAAGCCTCCCCAGCTTCTCCTTCACCCAAATCCAGATAGCTGATGTTCTGAAAGAGCTGCAAAACCTGGACCCGTACAAATCAGCTGGGCTAGACAATCTGGACCCTCTCTTTCTAAAATGATCCGCCGGCATTGTTGCAACCCCTATTACCAGTCTGTTCAACCTCTCTTTCGTATTGAATGCCATATGCTGCATTTGCTATAGGCCCCTTGTTTACCTTCTTGTTGGTGACACTTTGATATCTTGATAATATGCAGCTGTTTAAAGTGCAAATCCACAGATGAAACAATAACAAAATGGGGCGGCAGGTAGCCTTGTGGTTAGAGCGTTGGACAAGTAACCGAAAGGTTGCAATCGAATCCCGAGCTGACAAGGTAAAAAAAAGCATTTACAATGTTTACAAACATTAGAGAAAAACAAGCTTATATTTTGGGTTCTCATGGAGCGTGACAGTTGAACTTAGCTCATGAGGCATTTCTAAGTTATATTCTTCAGGAATCAATGGATATATATATTTAGAAGTCCAAAAATGGATGTAGCAGCTAAAGATTGCCCCTTTAATTAAGTCTATGGAAAGTGTGTGCGTTTGAGCATGGTTCCATTAGGCCCATGGATTGTTTTGTTTCAACATGAATTAGATTGAGCAATAAAAAAAAACTTTTATTCCATAGGCTTGGATCCACACTGTGCAGCTGTTGCAAGAGCAAATTTTCACTGGCTGTCCACTGGTTTCAAAAACAATGATTGATAGGCAGCTTAAATTCAACCATTATTGTGTTCAAATACACATTTAGATTTGTGAACAGCCATCCACAACAACCACAATCCGTAAGGCGTAAATAGCTAAATGAGAGAGCAGCAGTGTGATTCACGTCAATGCGCTATTTATATATAAATAAGTAATAATAAGTGATATCCGTGTCTTCGGAGACTACTACAACTGCCGTCATCCTTACATCCAGGTGTTTATTCAAGTTGGATCATCTTTGGATGCCGACAACAGTCGCACCATTGGAAGACGTACTGTAGCTTGGACTGTAGCCTGCAAAAACCTATTCCTGCTCTTTTCCCGCGATCCATCAAACACATCTGGTGTGTCATCATAGTGGTCTCTGACTTGTGGTCAGACTCACTCAAGTGAAACAAACTTAAACATTTTCAATGCTGATTTAAATGTTATTGAAAACACAAACATTTCTCACAAACATCATTTCTGAATCTGTGATCTGAGTTATAGTTACCGTTTGTTGTAATCCCTTACATCTAACAGATAACATCTAATCCGTTACTTCCCAACCCTGGGTGTACCTACCGTAGGAGTCACCACGAAGCCTACCATTGACTATGTACATACCCAGCGTGCGACAGAGCTGTAGGAGTTGTGACCTGTTTTTGTTAATTATGGTGTCGTAGTTGTGTCTAGGGGTGCATATGGGGGAGGGAATGCTGTTACCTCCAGGTAGGTGTTTGTCCCCCTGTGTCTCTCTCTATCTCCCTCGCTCACTCCCCCAAATCCCCCCCCCCCCCCAATTCAATTTAATTCAAGGGGCTTTATTGGCATGGGAAACATATGTTAACATTGCCAAAGCAAGTGAAGTAGATAATACACAAAAGTGAAATAAACAATACAAATTAACAGTAAACATTACACTTACAGAAATTCCAAAATAATAATGACATTACAGTGTATATATTTGAATCTTTCTCTCTCTTTCTCATAACGAGTAGAGTATGGTTACCTTGGCACCCCTGATCAAAGGCTCTAAGCTTTCTTTCAAGTTGTGAACTTGTGAATTCCTCCCCGCTGGTTAGATTGAGCCTTGGCTGTCTGTGACAGCTCCTCTGCTAGGAGACAGCTGACACACCCCTTGTGACAATAGAAAAGGATTTCTTTGAAATACATTCCTTTCAAGTTAATAGGCATTCATAGGTGTGTTCTCTTGGTACACTACATGTGGATGTATGGCACCCAAACTATGGGAGAAAAGTACTGTCATCGTATTGTGTGTATTCTATTCAACAGTATGGCCTTCAACTTTTTGGGATGTATCACATGTTAACATTTGCATTGACATTGACAGCTTTGCTTTCCCCTCCATTGTCTCTTTGATGGACAAACAAAGCTGTAATAAATGTTGTCAGCAGAACAAAAGCATGGAAGCTTTGTACATCTGGCAAACAGTTTGTCAATGAGTCACACAATTTCAATTTAAAATAAAATAAAATATTATTATTATGTTGAATGTATTCATTAACATCAGTGGTCTTACACCAGGTTAATTCATACACAAGATATTATTGAAGGTCGCGTCATGCTTTGTTTTCACCTGCAGTTTCAAATCACTTATACCATCCAAAACTCAATAGGAATGGAGGTCAAAGTTGTCTTCAAAGCATGCATTTCATCTGCAATATGTTCCCTTCAGTTGTAAAATAATATTTAAGTCTTCATTATGTGTTTTGAGAATTTCAACTCTCTAGACAAATACCACTCAACAATGGTACATTTAGCTTCTCTTCAAATTCAGGGACATAAAAGACGTTCAATTCTCACGGCAATAGTCAAATATGCACATTCAGAGCAACGCTATCGAAATAATTAGATATAGCTTTGATAATTTGGCACATAAATTCAACCTTTATTTTCAATGTTAAGCTAACAAGCGTAAATGAGACACGAGATTTAAGTTATGAAATTAAGTTGTCTGATTCTTTAGGGTATTTTAGCTCATAATTGGAATTAAATGAATTTCCAATATTCACATGATAATGGCTGGCTTTGGTAACTGCTCGTACCGTCTGAATAATGATCTCATCCGATCTTCAGTTGATAAAACAAAGATCTCATCGAATGGACTTTTATTTGGAAGACTCCTCATGAATGATGCTGAATACATGTGTTATAAATGTTATGAAAAAGACTATGACACTCATATAAAGGTGTTGTGAAGGGTTTCATAAAAGGGTTATGAACGCCTTATGTATACCCCCTTTAAGTGTTACCCGTCTGTCTCCCACAGGGCTTATAGACTGCAACTTCCTCTGTTTCAAGAACGCTTTTCAGGAGGTGTTTGATGTACAAGCGAAGATGCAGGAAAACAGAAAGCTCCTTAGTCAGAGGAGGTGGAGCAAACTGACTGAGAACACCCAATGATGTTCTCAGCAACCCGCACTGAATGCCGCCCCATTGGTGTCCTCACATGTCAATCATCCATCTTTAATACAGTAACTTGTAGGTGGTATGTGAGCAGACTTGTGCCTCTCTACTTCTGGGCTCAAAGAGCAAGTGTAAAGGTGGTAAAAGTATGGTAATCCTGGTTGGAAGATTCCTGGAATCAGGAGGGAATAAGCAGGAAATCAGGAAATCCACCAATCAAGATGCCTGGAAAATCTGGCAATTTCAGTTTCCAGAATTTGTAAACCCTAGCAAGTGTACACAACTGTGCACAACAATAATTTGAGGTTGAATTTCAGTCATAACCTATCTATAGCCAATAACTAGGCAGTGGTATAAAGTACTTAATAAGTACTTAAGAAGTACTTTAAAGTATTTTTACTTAAGTCATATTTTGGGGTATCTGTACTTTACTTCACTATTTATATTTTTGACAACTTTTACTTCACATCATTCCTAAAGAAAATAATGTACTTTTTACTCCATACACTTTCACTTACACCCAAAAGTACTCGTTACATTTTGACAGGAAAATGGTCCAATTCAAATACTTACCAAGAGAACATGCCTCGTCATCCCTACTGCCTGGAGAACTCACTAAACACAAATGCTTAGTTTGTAAATTATGTCTGAATGAATGGAGTGTCCCCCTGGCTATCTGTCTGGTTTGCCTAATATAAGGATTTTGAAATTATTTATACTTTTACTTTCACTCTTGATACTTAAGCATATTTAAAACCAAATACTTTAAGACTTTTATTCAAGTAGTATTTTACTGGTGACTTTCACTTTTACTTGCGCCATTTTCTATTAAGGTATCTTTACCTTTTACTTTTTCCACCACTGTAACTAGGGGGCCAGAAGACGTTCTTAATCACAAGACCTGGCAAGGGAAATCTCTATCTGTGCCCCAATCATATCATTGCATATTTTAAATGAATAAATGTGTTACAGTTGAGCTGTATGTTGATAATAAGGAAGCTAACATTTTACAGTTTCGTAATAACTAAGGGAAAAACAAGCCACAATTTTTTATTGTGTAAAGATTGGAAAGCAGCTGCGGTCATCCCCCTCTTCAAAGGGGGGGACACTCTTGACCCAAACTGCTACAGACCTATATCTATCCTACCGTGCCTTTCTAAGGTCTTCGAAAGCCAAGTCAACAAACAGATTACCGACCATTTCGAATCTCACCATACCTTCTCTGCTATGCAATCCGGTTTCAGAGCTGGTCATGGGTGCACCTCAGCCACGCTCAAGGTCCTAAACGATATCTTAACCGCCATCGATAAGAAACATTACTGTGCAGCCGTATTCATTGATCTGGCCAAGGCTTTCGACTCTGTCAATCACCATATCCTCATCGGCAGACTCGACAGCCTTGGTTTCTCAAATGATTGCCTCGCCTGGTTCACCAACTACTTCTCTGATAGAGTTCAGTGTGTCAAATCGGAGGGTCTGCTGTCCGGACCTCTGGCAGTCTCTATGGGGGTGCCACAGGGTTCAATTCTTGGACCGACTCTCTTCTCTGTATACATCAATGAGGTCGCTCTTGCTGCTGGTGAGTCCCTGATCCACCTCTACGCAGACGACACCATTCTGTATACTTCCGGCCCTTCTTTGGACACTGTGTTAACAACCCTCCAGGCAAGCTTCAATGCCATACATCTCCAATCCAAAGTTAAATCTAGAATTGGCTTCCTATTTCGCAACAAAGCATCCTTCACTCATGCTGCCAAACATACCCTTGTAAAACTGACCATCCTACCAATCCTCGACTTTGGCGATGTCATTTACAAAATAGCCTCCAATACCCTACTCAACAAATTGGATGCAGTCTATCACAGTGCAATCCGTTTTATCACCAAAGCCCCATATACTACCCACCATTGCGACCTGTACGCTCTCGTTGGCTGGCCCTCGCTTCATACTCGTCGCCAAACCCACTGGCTCCATGTCATCTACAAGACCCTGCTAGGTAAAGTCCCCCCTTATCTCAGCTCGCTGGTCACCATAGCATCTCCCACCTGTAGCACACGCTCCAGCAGGTATATCTCTCTAGTCACCCCCAAAACCAATTCTTTCTTTGGCCGCCTCTCCTTCCAGTTCTCTGCTGCCAATGACTGGAACGAACTACAAAAATCTCTGAAACTGGAAACACTTATCTCCCTCACTAGCTTTAAGCACCAACTGTCAGAGCAGCTCACAGATTACTGCACCTGTACATAGCCCACCTATAATTTAGCCCAAACAACTACCTCTTTCCCAACTGTATTTAATTTTAATTAATTTATTTATTTTGCTCCTTTGCACCCCATTATTTTTTATTTCTACTTTGCACATTCTTCCATTGCAAAACTACCATTCCAGTATTTTACTTGCTATATTGTATTTACTTTGCCATCATGGCCTTTTTTGCCTTTACCTCCCTTCTCACCTCATTTGCTCACATTGTATATAGACTTGTTTATACTGCATTATTGACTGTATGTTTGTTTTTACTCCATGTGTAACTCTGTGTCGTTTTATCTGTCGAACTGCTTTGCTTTATCTTGGCCAGGTCGCAATTGTAAATGAGAACTTGTTCTCAACTTGCCTACCTGGTTAAATAAAGGTAAAATAAAATAAAAAATAAATAAATTATGGATCCCCATTAGATGCTGCCAAAGCAGCAGCTACTCTTCCTGGGGTCCAGCAAAATTAAGGCAGTTTATACAGTTTTAAAACATTACAATACATTCACAGATTCCACAACACCCTGTTGTGTGTGTGTGTGTGTGTGTGTGTGTGTGTGTGTGTGTGTGTGTTCGTGTGTACGTGTGGGTGTGTGTGTGTGTGTACGTGTGTACGTGTGTGTCTGTGCCAATGTTTGTGTTGCTTCACAGTCCCCGCTGTTCCATAATGTGTTTTTTTTATTTATCACTTGTAATAATGCATGGCCATAGTCAAATTAATATGGATGGGCCTTTTAAATACTGCAGATGAAGGACGGATACAGAAACCACACCGGCTGTTTCCCAAATGGCACCCTATTCTCTTTATCGTCTATAAGCCCCATAGTCTCTGGTCAAATGTAGTGCACTATATAGGATGCCATTTGGGATACAACATTATCTTTATGAAAGCAGCCTACCAAAGAAACAGATTGTAAGAACAGATGTTCATAGAGCTACCAGACCGGGTTCCAATACAATTTGAAATCATTTAAATAATTTTACGATTTCTGTTTTTGATTTAGCTTGCCTGTTGCAATGGATTCAATAGAAACGTCCCATTAAGTGTGGCAAGTAGGCCAGGGGTTAGAGCATTGGGCCAGTAACCGAAAGATTGCTAGATCGAATCCCCGAGCTGAAAAGGTAAAAATCTGTCGTTCTGCCCCTGAACAGGCAGTTAACCCATTGTTCTTAGGTCGTCATTGTAAATAAGAATGTGTTCTTAACTGACTTGCCTAGTTAAATAAAGGTAAAAAATAATAATACAAATAATTAAAAGTGCAAACCCCCGTCCACCTGGCACTCTAGGCAGACTGAGGCAAACTCTCAAAGTGTTTATTCACAGGCACAGAATGTCAGCTCACAGAATGTCAGCTCACAGAATGTCAGCTCACAGAATGTCAGCTCACAGAATGTCAGCTCACTGAATGTCAGCTCACAGAATGTCAGCTCACTGAATGTCAGCTCACAGAATGTCAGCTCACAGAATGTCAGCTCACAGAATGTCAGCTCACAGAATGTCAGCTCACTGAATGTCAGCTCACTGAATGTCAGCTCACAGAATGTCAGCTCACTGAATGTCAGCTCACAGAATGTCAGCTCACTGAATGTCAGCTCACAGAATGTCACCTCACTGAATGTCACCTCACTGAATGCAATGCAAGCAATGCTCACTGAATGTCAGCTCACTGAATGTCACCTCACTGAATGTCACCTCATTGAATGCAATGCAAGCAATGCTCACTGAATGTCAGCTCACTGAATGTCAGCTCACTGAAGCAATTCTCACTGAATGTCAGCTCACTGGATGTCAGCTCACAGAATGTCAGCTCACTGAATGTCTGCTCACTGAATGTCAGCTCACTGAATGTCAGCTCACTGAAGCAATTCTCACAGAATGTCAGCTCACAGAATGTCAGCTCACAGAATGTCAGCTCACAGAATGTCAGCTCACAGAATGTCAGCTCACTGAATGTCAGCTCACAGAATGTCACCTCACTGAATGTCACCTCACTGAATGCAATGCAAGCAATGCTCACTGAATGTCACCTCACTGAATGTCACCTCACTGAATGCAATGCAAGCAATGCTCACTGAATGTCAGCTCTCTGAATGTCAGCTCACTGAATGTCAGCTCACTGAAGCAATTCTCACTGAATGTCAGCTCACTGAATGTCAGCTCACAGAATGTCAGCTCACTGAATGTCAGCTCACTGAAGCAATTCTCGCTGAATGTCAGCTCACTGAAGCAATTCTCACTGAATGTCAGCTCACTGAAGAAATTCTCACTGAATGTCAGCTCACTGAATGTCAGCTCACTGAATGTCAGCTCACTGAAGCAATTCTCACTGAATGTCAGCTCACTGAATGTCAGCTCACTGAATGTCACCTCACTGAATGCAATGCAATCAATGCTCACTGAATGTCAGCTCACTGAATGTCAGCTCACTGAATGTCAGCTCACTGAAGCAATTCTCACTGAATGTCAGCTCACTGAATGTCAGCTCACTGAATGTCAGCTCACTGAAGCAATTCTCACTGAATGTCAGCTCACTGAAGCAATTCTCACTGAATGTCAGCTCACTGAAGAAATTCTCACTGAATGTCAGCTCACTGAATGTCAGCTCACTGAATGTCAGCTCACTGAAGCAATTCTCACTAAATGTCAGCTCACTGAATGTCAGCTCACAGAATGTCAGCTCACTGAAGCAATTCTCACTGAATGTCAGCTCACTGAATGTCAGCTCACTGAATGTCAGCTCACTGAAGCAATTCTCACTGAATGTCAGCTCACTGAATGTCAGCTCAATGAATGTCAGCTCACAGAATGTCAGCTCACTGAATTTCAGCTCACTGAATGTCAGCTCACTGAATGTCAGCTCACTGAATGTCAGCTAACTGAATGTCAGCTCACTGAATGTCAGCTCACAGAATGTCAGCTCACTGAATGTCAGCTCACTGAATGTCAGCTCACAGAATGTCAGCTCACTGAATGTCAGCTCACAGAATGTCAGCTCACAGAATGTCAGCTCACAGAATGTCAGCTCACTGAATGTCAGCTCACAGAATGTCAGCTCACTGAAGCAATTCTCACTGAATGTCACCTCACTGAATGTCACCTCACTGAATGTAATGCAAGCAATGCTCACTGAATGTCAGCTCACTGAATGTCAGCTCACTGAATGTCAGCTCACTGAATGTCAGCTCACTGAATGTCAGCTCACTGAATGTCAGCTCACTGAATGCAATGCGAGCAATGCTCACTGAATGTCAGCTCACTGAATGTCAGCTCACAGAGTGTCAGCTCACTGAATGTCAGCTCACTGAATGTCAGCTCACTGAATGTCAGCTCACTGAAACAATTCTCACTGAATGTCAGCTCACTGAATGTCAGCTCACTGAATGTCACCTCACTGAATGCAATGCTCACTGAATGTCAGCTCACTGAATGTCAGCTCACTGAATGTCAGCTCACTGAATGTCAGCTCACTGGAGCAATTCTCACTGAATGTCAGCTCAGTGAATGTCAGCTCACTGAATGTCAGCTCACAGAATGTCAGCTCACTGAATGTCAGCTCACTGAAGCAATTCTCACTGAATGTCAGCTCACTGAAGAAATTCTCACTGAATGTCAGCTCACTGAATGTCAGCTCACTGAATGTCAGCTCACTGAATGTCAGCTCACTGAAGCAATTCTCACTGAATGTCAGCTCACTGAATGTCAGCTCACTGAATGTCAGCTCACAGAATGTCAGCTCACTGAAGCAATTCTCACTGAATGTCAGCTCACTGAATGTCAGCTCACTGAATGTCAGCTCACTGAATGTCAGCTCACTGAAGCAATTCTCACTGAATGTCAGCTCACTGAATGTCAGCTCACTGAATGTCAGCTCACAGAATGTCAGCTCACTGAATGTCAGCTCACTGAATGTCAGCTCACTGAATGTCAGCTCACTGAATGTCAGCTCACTGAATGTCAGCTCACTGAATGTCAGCTCACAGAATGTCAGCTCACTGAATGTCAGCTCACAGAATGTCAGCTCACAGAATGTCAGCTCACTGAATGTCAGCTCACTGAATGTCAGCTCACAGAATGTCAGCTCACTGAAGCAATTCTCACTGAATGTCACCTCACTGAATGTCACCTCACTGAATGCAATGCAAGCAATGCTCACTGAATGTCAGCTCACTGAATGTCAGCTCACAGAATGTCAGCTCACTGAATGTCAGCTCACTGAATGTCAGCTCACAGAATGTCAGTTCACTGAATGTCAGCTCACTGAATGTCAGCTCACAGAATGTCAGCTCACTGAAGCAATTCTCACTGAATGTCACCTCACTGAATGTCACCTCACTGAATGCAATGCAAGCAATGCTCACTGAATGTCAGCTCACTGAATGTCAGCTCACTGAATGTCAGCTCACTGAAGCAATTCTCACTGAATGTCAGCTCACTGAATGTCAGCTCACTGAATGTCAGCTCACTGAATGTCAGCTCACTGGAGCAATTCTCACTGAATGTCAGCTCAGTGAATGTCAGCTCACTGAATGTCAGCTCACAGAATGTCAGCTCACTGAATGTCAGCTCACTGAAGCAATTCTCACTGAATGTCAGCTCACTGAAGAAATTCTCACTGAATGTCAGCTCACTGAATGTCAGCTCACTGAATGTCAGCTCACTGAATGTCAGCTCACTGAATGTCAGCTCACTGAATGTCAGCTCACTGAAGCAATTCTCACTGAATGTCAGCTCACTGAATGTCAGCTCACTGAATGTCAGCTCACAGAATGTCAGCTCACTGAAGCAATTCTCACTGAATGTCAGCTCACTGAATGTCAGCTCACTGAATGTCAGCTCACTGAATGTCAGCTCACTGAAGCAATTCTCACTGAATGTCAGCTCACTGAATGTCAGCTCACTGAATGTCAGCTCACAGAATGTCAGCTCACTGAATTTCAGCTCACTGAATGTCAGCTCACTGAATGTCAGCTCACTGAATGTCAGCTCACTGAATGTCAGCTCACAGAATGTCAGCTCACTGAATGTCAGCTCATAGAATGTCAGCTCACAGAATGTCAGCTCACTGAATGTCAGCTCACTGAATGTCAGCTCACAGAATGTCAGCTCACTGAAGCAATTCTCACTGAATGTCACCTCACTGAATGTCACCTCACTGAATGCAATGCAAGCAATGCTCACTGAATGTCAGCTCACTGAATGTCAGCTCACAGAATGTCAGCTCACTGAATGTCAGCTCACTGAATGTCAGCTCACAGAATGTCAGTTCACTGAATGTCAGCTCACTGAATGTCAGCTCACAGAATGTCAGCTCACTGAAGCAATTCTCACTGAATGTCACCTCACTGAATGTCACCTCACTGAATGCAATGCAAGCAATGCTCACTGAATGTCAGCTCACTGAATGTCAGCTCACTGAATGTCAGCTCACTGAAGCAATTCTCACTGAATGTCAGCTCACTGAATGTCAGCTCACTGAATGTCAGCTCACAGAATGTCAGCTCACTGAATGTCAGCTCACTGAAGCAATTCTCACTGAATGTCAGCTCACTGAAGCAATTCTCACTGAATGTCAGCTCACTGAAGAAATTCTCACTGAATGTCAGCTCAATGAATGTCAGCTCACTGAATGTCAGCTCACTGAATGTCAGCTCACTGAAGCAATTCTCACTGAATGTCAGCTCACTGAATGTCAGCTCACTGAATGTCAGCTCACAGAATGTCAGCTCACTGAAGCAATTCTCACTGAATGTCAGCTCACTGAATGTCAGCTCACTGAATGTCAGCTCACTGAATGTCAGCTCACTGAAGCAATTCTCACTGAATGTCAGCTCACTGAATGTCAGCTCACTGAATGTCAGCTCACAGAATGTCAGCTCACTGAAGCAATTCTCACTGAATGTCAGCTCACTGAATGTCAGCTCACTGAATGTCAGCTCACTGAATGTCAGCTCACTGAAGCAATTCTCACTGAATGTCAGCTCACTGAATGTCAGCTCACTGAATGTCAGCTCACAGAATGTCAGCTCACTGAATTTCAGCTCACTGAATGTCAGCTCACTGAATGTCAGCTCACTGAATGTCAGCTCACTGAATGTCAGCTCACTGAATGTCAGCTCACTGAATGTCAGCTCACTGAATGTCAGCTCACTGAATGTCAGCTCACAGAATGTCAGCTCACAGAATGTCAGCTCACTGAATGCAATGCGAGCAATGCTCACTGAATGTCAGCTCACTGAATGTCAGCTCACAGAGTGTCAGCTCACTGAATGTCAGCTCACTGAATGTCAGCTCACTGAATGTCACCTCACTGAAGCAATTCTCACTGAATGTCAGCTCACTGAATGTCAGCTCACTGAAACAATTCTCACTGAATGTCAGCTCACTGAATGTCAGCTCACAGAATGTCAGCTCACTGAATGTCAGCTCACTGAAGCAATTCTCACTGAATGTCAGCTCACTGAAGCAATTCTCACTGAATGTCAGCTCACTGAAGCAATTCTCACTGAATGTCAGCTCACTGAATGTCAGCTCACTGAATGTCAGCTCACTGAATGTCAGCTCACTGAATGTCAGCTCACAGAATGTCAGTTCACTGAATGTCAGCTCACTGAATGTCAGCTCACAGAATGTCAGCTCACTGAAGCAATTCTCACTGAATGTCACCTCACTGAATGTCACCTCACTGAATGCAATGCAATCAATGCTCACTGAATGTCAGCTCACTGAATGTCAGCTCACTGAATGTCAGCTCACTGAAGCAATTCTCACTGAATGTCAGCTCACTGAATGTCAGCTCACTGAATGTCAGCTCACTGAAGCAATTCTCACTGAATGTCAGCTCACTGAAGCAATTCTCACTGAATGTCAGCTCACTGAAGAAATTCTCACTGAATGTCAGCTCACTGAATGTCAGCTCACTGAATGTCAGCTCACTGAAGCAATTCTCACTAAATGTCAGCTCACTGAATGTCAGCTCACAGAATGTCAGCTCACTGAAGCAATTCTCACTGAATGTCAGCTCACTGAATGTCAGCTCACTGAATGTCAGCTCACTGAAGCAATTCTCACTGAATGTCAGCTCACTGAATGTCAGCTCAATGAATGTCAGCTCACAGAATGTCAGCTCACTGAATTTCAGCTCACTGAATGTCAGCTCACTGAATGTCAGCTCACTGAATGTCAGCTAACTGAATGTCAGCTCACTGAATGTCAGCTCACAGAATGTCAGCTCACTGAATGTCAGCTCACTGAATGTCAGCTCACAGAATGTCAGCTCACTGAATGTCAGCTCACAGAATGTCAGCTCACAGAATGTCAGCTCACAGAATGTCAGCTCACTGAATGTCAGCTCACAGAATGTCAGCTCACTGAAGCAATTCTCACTGAATGTCACCTCACTGAATGTCACCTCACTGAATGTAATGCAAGCAATGCTCACTGAATGTCAGCTCACTGAATGTCAGCTCACTGAATGTCAGCTCACTGAATGTCAGCTCACTGAATGTCAGCTCACTGAATGTCAGCTCACTGAATGCAATGCGAGCAATGCTCACTGAATGTCAGCTCACTGAATGTCAGCTCACAGAGTGTCAGCTCACTGAATGTCAGCTCACTGAATGTCAGCTCACTGAATGTCAGCTCACTGAAACAATTCTCACTGAATGTCAGCTCACTGAATGTCAGCTCACTGAATGTCACCTCACTGAATGCAATGCTCACTGAATGTCAGCTCACTGAATGTCAGCTCACTGAATGTCAGCTCACTGAATGTCAGCTCACTGGAGCAATTCTCACTGAATGTCAGCTCAGTGAATGTCAGCTCACTGAATGTCAGCTCACAGAATGTCAGCTCACTGAATGTCAGCTCACTGAAGCAATTCTCACTGAATGTCAGCTCACTGAAGAAATTCTCACTGAATGTCAGCTCACTGAATGTCAGCTCACTGAATGTCAGCTCACTGAATGTCAGCTCACTGAAGCAATTCTCACTGAATGTCAGCTCACTGAATGTCAGCTCACTGAATGTCAGCTCACAGAATGTCAGCTCACTGAAGCAATTCTCACTGAATGTCAGCTCACTGAATGTCAGCTCACTGAATGTCAGCTCACTGAATGTCAGCTCACTGAATGTCAGCTCACTGAAGCAATTCTCACTGAATGTCAGCTCACTGAATGTCAGCTCACTGAATGTCAGCTCACAGAATGTCAGCTCACTGAATGTCAGCTCACTGAATGTCAGCTCACTGAATGTCAGCTCACTGAATGTCAGCTCACTGAATGTCAGCTCACTGAATGTCAGCTCACAGAATGTCAGCTCACTGAATGTCAGCTCACAGAATGTCAGCTCACAGAATGTCAGCTCACTGAATGTCAGCTCACTGAATGTCAGCTCACAGAATGTCAGCTCACTGAAGCAATTCTCACTGAATGTCACCTCACTGAATGTCACCTCACTGAATGCAATGCAAGCAATGCTCACTGAATGTCAGCTCACTGAATGTCAGCTCACAGAATGTCAGCTCACTGAATGTCAGCTCACTGAATGTCAGCTCACAGAATGTCAGTTCACTGAATGTCAGCTCACTGAATGTCAGCTCACTGAAGCAATTCTCACTGAATGTCACCTCACTGAATGTCACCTCACTGAATGCAATGCAAGCAATGCTCACTGAATGTCAGCTCACTGAATGTCAGCTCACTGAATGTCAGCTCACTGAAGCAATTCTCACTGAATGTCAGCTCACTGAATGTCAGCTCACTGAATGTCAGCTCACTGAATGTCAGCTCACTGGAGCAATTCTCACTGAATGTCAGCTCAGTGAATGTCAGCTCACTGAATGTCAGCTCACAGAATGTCAGCTCACTGAATGTCAGCTCACTGAAGCAATTCTCACTGAATGTCAGCTCACTGAAGAAATTCTCACTGAATGTCAGCTCACTGAATGTCAGCTCACTGAATGTCAGCTCACTGAATGTCAGCTCACTGAATGTCAGCTCACTGAAGCAATTCTCACTGAATGTCAGCTCACTGAATGTCAGCTCACTGAATGTCAGCTCACAGAATGTCAGCTCACTGAAGCAATTCTCACTGAATGTCAGCTCACTGAATGTCAGCTCACTGAATGTCAGCTCACTGAATGTCAGCTCACTGAAGCAATTCTCACTGAATGTCAGCTCACTGAATGTCAGCTCACTGAATGTCAGCTCACAGAATGTCAGCTCACTGAATTCAGCTCACTGAATGTCAGCTCACTGAATGTCAGCTCACTGAATGTCAGCTCACTGAATGTCAGCTCACAGAATGTCAGCTCACTGAATGTCAGCTCATAGAATGTCAGCTCACAGAATGTCAGCTCACTGAATGTCAGCTCACTGAATGTCAGCTCACAGAATGTCAGCTCACTGAAGCAATTCTCACTGAATGTCACCTCACTGAATGTCACCTCACTGAATGCAATGCAAGCAATGCTCACTGAATGTCAGCTCACTGAATGTCAGCTCACAGAATGTCAGCTCACTGAATGTCAGCTCACTGAATGTCAGCTCACAGAATGTCAGTTCACTGAATGTCAGCTCACTGAATGTCAGCTCACAGAATGTCAGCTCACTGAAGCAATTCTCACTGAATGTCACCTCACTGAATGTCACCTCACTGAATGCAATGCAAGCAATGCTCACTGAATGTCAGCTCACTGAATGTCAGCTCACTGAATGTCAGCTCACTGAAGCAATTCTCACTGAATGTCAGCTCACTGAATGTCAGCTCACTGAATGTCAGCTCACAGAATGTCAGCTCACTGAATGTCAGCTCACTGAAGCAATTCTCACTGAATGTCAGCTCACTGAAGCAATTCTCACTGAATGTCAGCTCACTGAAGAAATTCTCACTGAATGTCAGCTCAATGAATGTCAGCTCACTGAATGTCAGCTCACTGAATGTCAGCTCACTGAAGCAATTCTCACTGAATGTCAGCTCACTGAATGTCAGCTCACTGAATGTCAGCTCACAGAATGTCAGCTCACTGAAGCAATTCTCACTGAATGTCAGCTCACTGAATGTCAGCTCACTGAATGTCAGCTCACTGAATGTCAGCTCACTGAAGCAATTCTCACTGAATGTCAGCTCACTGAATGTCAGCTCACTGAATGTCAGCTCACTGAATGTCAGCTCACTGAAGCAATTCTCACTGAATGTCAGCTCACTGAATGTCAGCTCACTGAATGTCAGCTCACTGAATGTCAGCTCACTGAAGCAATTCTCACTGAATGTCAGCTCACTGAATGTCAGCTCACTGAATGTCAGCTCACAGAATGTCAGCTCACTGAATTTCAGCTCACTGAATGTCAGCTCACTGAATGTCAGCTCACTGAATGTCAGCTCACTGAATGTCAGCTCACTGAATGTCAGCTCACTGAATGTCAGCTCACTGAATGTCAGCTCACTGAATGTCAGCTCACAGAATGTCAGCTCACAGAATGTCAGCTCACAGAATGTCAGCTCACTGAAGCAATTCTCACTGAATGTCACCTCACTGAATGTCACCTCACTGAATGCAATGCAAGCAATGCTCACTGAATGTCAGCTCACTGAATGTCAGCTCACTGAATGTCAGCTCACTGAATGTCAGCTCACTGAATGTCAGCTCACTGAATGCAATGCGAGCAATGCTCACTGAATGTCAGCTCACTGAATGTCAGCTCACAGAGTGTCAGCTCACTGAATGTCAGCTCACTGAATGTCAGCTCACTGAATGTCACCTCACTGAAGCAATTCTCACTGAATGTCAGCTCACTGAATGTCAGCTCACTGAAACAATTCTCACTGAATGTCAGCTCACTGAATGTCAGCTCACAGAATGTCAGCTCACTGAATGTCAGCTCACTGAAGCAATTCTCACTGAATGTCAGCTCACTGAAGCAATTCTCACTGAATGTCAGCTCACTGAAGCAATTCTCACTGAATGTCAGCTCACTGAATGTCAGCTCACTGAATGTCAGCTCACTGAATGTCAGCTCACTGAATGTCAGCTCACAGAATGTCAGTTCACTGAATGTCAGCTCACTGAATGTCAGCTCACAGAATGTCAGCTCACTGAAGCAATTCTCACTGAATGTCACCTCACTGAATGTCACCTCACTGAATGCAATGCAAGCAATGCTCACTGAATGTCAGCTCACTGAATGTCAGCTCACTGAATGTCAGCTCACTGAAGCAATTCTCACTGAATGTCAGCTCACTGAATGTCAGCTCACTGAATGTCAGCTCACAGAATGTCAGCTCACTGAATGTCAGCTCACTGAAGCAATTCTCACTGAATGTCAGCTCACTGAAGCAATTCTCACTGAATGTCAGCTCACTGAAGAAATTCTCACTGAATGTCAGCTCAATGAATGTCAGCTCACTGAATGTCAGCTCACTGAATGTCAGCTCACTGAAGCAATTCTCACTGAATGTCAGCTCACTGAATGTCAGCTCACTGAATGTCAGCTCACAGAATGTCAGCTCACTGAAGCAATTCTCACTGAATGTCAGCTCACTGAATGTCAGCTCACTGAATGTCAGCTCACTGAATGTCAGCTCACTGAAGCAATTCTCACTGAATGTCAGCTCACTGAATGTCAGCTCACTGAATGTCAGCTCACAGAATGTCAGCTCACTGAAGCAATTCTCACTGAATGTCAGCTCACTGAATGTCAGCTCACTGAATGTCAGCTCACTGAATGTCAGCTCACTGAAGCAATTCTCACTGAATGTCAGCTCACTGAATGTCAGCTCACTGAATTTCAGCTCACTGAATGTCAGCTCACTGAATGTCAGCTCACTGAATGTCAGCTCACTGAATGTCAGCTCACTGAATGTCAGCTCACTGAATGTCAGCTCACTGAATGTCAGCTCACTGAATGTCAGCTCACAGAATGTCAGCTCACAGAATGTCAGCTCACAGAATGTCAGCTCACTGAAGCAATTCTCACTGAATGTCACCTCACTGAATGTCACCTCACTGAATGCAATGCAAGCAATGCTCACTGAATGTCAGCTCACTGAATGTCAGCTCACTGAATGTCAGCTCACTGAATGTCAGCTCACTGAATGTCAGCTCACTGAATGCAATGCGAGCAATGCTCACTGAATGTCAGCTCACTGAATGTCAGCTCACAGAGTGTCAGCTCACTGAATGTCAGCTCACTGAATGTCAGCTCACTGAATGTCACCTCACTGAAGCAATTCTCACTGAATGTCAGCTCACTGAATGTCAGCTCACTGAAACAATTCTCACTGAATGTCAGCTCACTGAATGTCAGCTCACAGAATGTCAGCTCACTGAATGTCAGCTCACTGAAGCAATTCTCACTGAATGTCAGCTCACTGAAGCAATTCTCACTGAATGTCAGCTCACTGAAGCAATTCTCACTGAATGTCAGCTCACTGAATGTCAGCTCACTGAATGTCAGCTCCCTGAATGTCAGCTCACTGAATGTCAGCTCACTGAAGCAATTCTCACTGAATGTCAGCTCACTGAATGTCAGCTCACTGAATGTCAGCTCACTGAATGTCAGCTCACTGAATGTCAGCTCACTGAATGTCAGCTCACTGAATGTCAGCTCACAGAATGTCAGCTCACTGAATGTCAGCTCACTGAATGTCAGCTCACTGAATGTCAGCTCACTGAATGTCAGCTCACAGAATGTCACCTCACTGAATGTCACCTCACTGAATGCAATGCAAGCAATGCTCACTGAATGTCAGCTCACTGAATGTCACCTCACTGAATGTCACCTCATTGAATGCAATGCAAGCAATGCTCACTGAATGTCAGCTCACTGAATGTCAGCTCACTGAAGCAATTCTCACTGAATGTCAGCTCACTGGATGTCAGCTCACAGAATGTCAGCTCACTGAATGTCTGCTCACTGAATGTCAGCTCACTGAATGTCAGCTCACTGAAGCAATTCTCACAGAATGTCAGCTCACAGAATGTCAGCTCACAGAATGTCAGCTCACAGAATGTCAGCTCACAGAATGTCAGCTCACTGAATGTCAGCTCACAGAATGTCACCTCACTGAATGTCACCTCACTGAATGCAATGCAAGCAATGCTCACTGAATGTCACCTCACTGAATGTCACCTCACTGAATGCAATGCAAGCAATGCTCACTGAATGTCAGCTCACTGAATGTCAGCTCACTGAATGTCAGCTCACTGAATGTCAGCTCACTGAATGCAATGCAAGCAATGCTCACTGAATGTCAGCTCACTGAATGTCAGCTCACAGAATGTCAGCTCACTGAAGCAATTCTCACTGAATGTCAGCTCACTGAATGTCAGCTCACTGAATGTCAGCTCACTGAATGTCAGCTCACTGAAGCAATTCTCACTGAATGTCAGCTCACTGAATGTCAGCTCACTGAATGTCAGCTCACAGAATGTCAGCTCACTGAATTTCAGCTCACTGAATGTCAGCTCACTGAATGTCAGCTCACTGAATGTCAGCTCACTGAATGTCAGCTCACTGAATGTCAGCTCACTGAATGTCAGCTCACTGAATGTCAGCTCACTGAATGTCAGCTCACAGAATGTCAGCTCACAGAATGTCAGCTCACAGAATGTCAGCTCACTGAAGCAATTCTCACTGAATGTCACCTCACTGAATGTCACCTCACTGAATGCAATGCAAGCAATGCTCACTGAATGTCAGCTCACTGAATGTCAGCTCACTGAATGTCAGCTCACTGAATGTCAGCTCACTGAATGTCAGCTCACTGAATGCAATGCGAGCAATGCTCACTGAATGTCAGCTCACTGAATGTCAGCTCACAGAGTGTCAGCTCACTGAATGTCAGCTCACTGAATGTCAGCTCACTGAAGCAATTCTCACTGAATGTCAGCTCACTGAATGTCAGCTCACTGAAACAATTCTCACTGAATGTCAGCTCACTGAATGTCAGCTCACAGAATGTCAGCTCACTGAATGTCAGCTCACTGAAGCAATTCTCACTGAATGTCAGCTCACTGAAGCAATTCTCACTGAATGTCAGCTCACTGAAGCAATTCTCACTGAATGTCAGCTCACTGAATGTCAGCTCACTGAATGTCAGCTCCCTGAATGTCAGCTCACTGAATGTCAGCTCACTGAAGCAATTCTCACTGAATGTCAGCTCACTGAATGTCAGCTCACTGAATGTCAGCTCACTGAATGTCAGCTCACTGAATGTCAGCTCACAGAATGTCAGCTCACTGAATGTCAGCTCACTGAATGTCAGCTCACTGAATGTCAGCTCACTGAATGTCAGCTCACAGAATGTCACCTCACTGAATGTCACCTCACTGAATGCAATGCAAGCAATGCTCACTGAATGTCAGCTCACTGAATGTCACCTCACTGAATGTCACCTCATTGAATGCAATGCAAGCAATGCTCACTGAATGTCAGCTCACTGAATGTCAGCTCACTGAAGCAATTCTCACTGAATGTCAGCTCACTGGATGTCAGCTCACAGAATGTCAGCTCACTGAATGTCTGCTCACTGAATGTCAGCTCACTGAATGTCAGCTCACTGAAGCAATTCTCACAGAATGTCAGCTCACAGAATGTCAGCTCACAGAATGTCAGCTCACAGAATGTCAGCTCACAGAATGTCAGCTCACTGAATGTCAGCTCACAGAATGTCACCTCACTGAATGTCACCTCACTGAATGCAATGCAAGCAATGCTCACTGAATGTCACCTCACTGAATGTCACCTCACTGAATGCAATGCAAGCAATGCTCACTGAATGTCAGCTCACTGAATGTCAGCTCACTGAATGTCAGCTCACTGAAGCAATTCTCACTGAATGTCAGCTCACTGAATGTCAGCTCACTGAATGTCAGCTCACAGAATGTCAGCTCACTGAATGTCAGCTCACTGAAGCAATTCTCGCTGAATGTCAGCTCACTGAAGCAATTCTCACTGAATGTCAGCTCACTGAAGAAATTCTCACTGAATGTCAGCTCACTGAATGTCAGCTCACTGAATGTCAGCTCACTGAATGTCAGCTCACTGAAGCAATTCTCACTGAATGTCAGCTCACTGAATGTCAGCTCACTGAATGTCACCTCTCTGAATGCAATGCAAGCAATGCTCACTGAATGTCAGCTCACTGAATGTCAGCTCACTGAATGTCAGCTCACTGAAGCAATTCTCACTGAATGTCAGCTCACTGAATGTCAGCTCACAGAATGTCACCTCACTGAATGTCAGCTCACTGAATGTCAGCTCACTGAAGCAATTCTCACTGAATGTCAGCTCACTGAATGTCAGCTCACAGAATGTCAGCTCACTGAAGCAATTCTCACTGAATGTCAGCTCACTGAATGTCAGCTCACTGAATGTCAGCTCACTGAATGTCAGCTCACAGAATGTCAGCTCACTGAATGTCAGCTCACAGAATGTCAGCTCACAGAATGTCAGCTCACTGAATGTCAGCTCACTGAATGTCAGCTCACAGAATGTCAGCTCACTGAAGCAATTCTCACTGAATGTCACCTCACTGAATGTCACCTCACTGAATGCAATGCAAGCAATGCTCACTGAATGTCAGCTCACTGAATGTCAGCTCACTGAATGTCAGCTCACTGAATGTCAGCTCACTGAATGCAATGCGAGCAATGCTCACTGAATGTCAGCTCACTGAATGTCAGCTCACAGAGTGTCAGCTCACTGAATGTCAGCTCACTGAATGTCAGCTCACTGAATGTCAGCTCACTGAAACAATTCTCACTGAATGTCAGCTCACTGAATGTCAGCTCACTGAATGTCAGCTCACTGAATGCAATGCTCACTGAATGCAATGCTCACTGAATGTCAGCTCACTGAATGTCAGCTCACTGAATGTCAGCTCACTGAAGCAATTCTCATTGAATGTCAGCTCACTGAATGTCAGCTCACTGAATGTCAGCTCACAGAATGTCAGCTCACTGAATGTCAGCTCACTGAAGCAATTCTCACTGAATGTCAGCTCACTGAAGCAATTCTCACTGAATGTCAGCTCACTGAAGAAATTCTCACTGAATGTCAGCTCACTGAATGTCAGCTCACTGAATGTCAGCTCACTGAATGTCAGCTCACTGAAGCAATTCTCACTGAATGTCAGCTCACTGAATGTCAGCTCACTGAATGTCAGCTCACAGAATGTCAGCTCACTGAAGCAATTCTCACTGAATGTCAGCTCACTGAATGTCAGCTCACTGAATGTCAGCTCACTGAATGTCAGCTCACTGAATGTCAGCTCACTGAAGCAATTCTCACTGAATGTCAGCTCACTGAATGTCAGCTCACTGAATGTCAGCTCACAGAATGTCAGCTCACTGAATTTCAGCTCACTGAATGTCAGCTCACTGAATGTCAGCTCACTGAATGTCAGCTCACTGAATGTCAGCTCACTGAATGTCAGCTCACAGAATGTCAGCTCACTGAATGTCAGCTCACAGAATGTCAGCTCACAGAATGTCAGCTCACAGAATGTCAGCTCACTGAATGTCAGCTCACAGAATGTCAGCTCACTGAAGCAATTCTCACTGAATGTCACCTCACTGAATGTCACCTCACTGAATGCAATGCAAGCAATGCTCACTGAATGTCAGCTCACTGAATGTCAGCTCACTGAATGTCAGCTCACTGAATGTCAGCTCACTGAATGTCAGCTCACTGAATGCAATGCGAGCAATGCTCACTGAATGTCAGCTCACTGAATGTCAGCTCACAGAGTGTCAGCTCACTGAATGTCAGCTCACTGAATGTCAGCTCACTGAATGTCACCTCACTGAAGCAATTCTCACTGAATGTCAGCTCACTGAATGTCAGCTCACTGAATGTCAGCTCACGGAATGTCAGCTCACTGAAACAATTCTCACTGAATGTCAGCTCACTGAATGTCAGCTCACAGAATGTCAGCTCACTGAATGTCAGCTCACTGAAGCAATTCTCACTGAATGTCAGCTCACTGAAGCAATTCTCACTGAATGTCAGCTCACTGAAGCAATTCTCACTGAATGTCAGCTCACTGAATGTCAGCTCACTGAATGTCAGCTCCCTGAATGTCAGCTCACTGAATGTCAGCTCACTGAAGCAATTCTCACTGAATGTCAGCTCACTGAATGTCAGCTCACTGAATGTCAGCTCACTGAATGTCAGCTCACAGAATGTCAGCTCACAGAATGTCAGCTCACTGAATGTCAGCTCACTGAATGTCAGCTCACAGAATGTCAGCTCACAGAATGTCAGCTCACAGAATGTCAGCTCACTGAATGTCAGCTCACTGAAGCAATTCTCACTGAATGTCACCTCACTGAATGTCACCTCACTGAATGCAATGCAAGCAATGCTCACTGAATGTCAGCTCACTGAATGTCAGCTCACTGAATGCAATGCAAGCAATGCTCACTGAATGTCAGCTCACTGAATGTCAGCTCACTGAATGTCAGCTCACAGAATGTCAGCTCACAAAATGTCAGCTCACTGAAGCAATTCTCACTGAATGTCACCTCACTGAATGTCACCTCACTGAATGCAATGCAAGCAATGCTCACTGAATGTCAGCTCACTGAATGTCAGCTCACTGAATGTAAGCTCACAGAATGTCAGCTCACTGAATGTCAGCTCACAGAATGTCAGCTCACTGAAGCAATTCTCACTGAATGTCACCTCACTGAATGTCACCCTCACTGAATGCAATGCAAGCAATGCTCACTGAATGTCAGCTCACTGAATGTCAGCTCACTGAATGTCAGCTCACTGAATGCAATGCAAGCAATGCTCACTGAATGTCAGCTCACTGAATGTCACCTCACTGAATGTCAGCTCACTGAATGTCACCTCACTGAATGTCACCTCACTGAATGTCAGCTCACTAAATGTCACCTCACTGAATGTCAGCTCACTGAATGTCAGCTCACTGAAGCAATTCTCACTGAATGTCAGCTCACTGAATGTCAGCTCACTGAATGTCAGCTCACTGAATGTCAGCTCACTGAATGTCAGCTCACTGAATGTCAGCTCACTGAAGCAATTCTCACTGAATGTCAGCTCGCTGAATGTCAGCTCACTGAATGTCAGCTCACTGAATGTCAGCTCACAGAATGTCAGCTCACTGAATGTCAGCTCACTGAATGTCAGCTCACAGAATGTCAGCTCACTGAATGTCAGCTCACTGAATGTCAGCTCACTGAATGCAATGCGAGCAATGCTCACTGAATGTCAGCTCACTGAATGTCAGCTCACAGAATGTCAGCTCACTGAATGTCAGCTCACAGAATGTCAGCTCACTGAATGTCAGCTCACTGAAGCAATTCTCAATGAATGTCAGCTCACTGAATGTCAGCTCACTGAATGTCAGCTCACAGAATGTCAGCTCACTGAAACAATTCTCACTGAATGTCAGCTCACTGAATGTCAGCTCACAGAATGTCAGCTCACTGAATGTCAGCTCACTGAATGTCAGCTCACAGAATGTCAGCTCACTGAATGTCAGCTCACAGAATGTCAGCTCACTGAATGTCAGCTCACTGAAGCAATTCTCAATGAATGTCAGCTCACTGAATGTCAGCTCACTGAATGTCAGCTCACAGAATGTCAGCTCACTGAATGTCAGCTCATTGAAGCAATTCTCACTGAATGTCAGCTCACTGAAGCAATTCTCACTGAATGTCAGCTCACTGAAGCAATTCTCACTGAATGTCAGCTCACTGAATGTCAGCTCACTGAATGTCAGCTCCCTGAATGTCAGCTCACTGAATGTCAGCTCACTGAAGCAATTCTCACTGAATGTCAGCTCACTGAATGTCAGCTCACTGAATGTCAGCTCTCAGAATGTCAGCTCACAGAATGTCAGCTCACAGAATGTCAGCTCACAGAATGTCAGCTCACTGAATGTCAGCTCACAGAATGTCAGCTCAGTGAAGCAATTTTCACAGAATGTCAGCTCACTGAATGTCAGCTCACTGAATGTCAGCTCACTGAATGTCAGCTCACTGAATGCAATGCAAGCAATGCTCACTGAATGTCAGCTCACTGAATGTCAGCTCACTGAATGTCAGCTCACTGAATGTCAGCTCACTGAATGCAATGCAAGCAATGCTCACTGAATGTCAGCTCACAGAATGTCAGCTCACTGAATGTCAGCTCACTGAAGCAATACTCACTGAATGTCAGCTCACTGAATGTCAGCTCACTGAATGTCAGCTCACTGAATGTCAGCTCACTGAATGTCAGCTCACTGAATGTCAGCTCACTGAATGTCAGCTCACAGAATGTCAGCTCACAGAATGTCAGCTCACAGAATGTCAGCTCACTGAAGCAATTCTCACTGAATGTCACCTCACTGAATGTCACCTCACTGAATGAAATGCATGCAATGCTCACTGAATGTCAGCTCACTGAATGTCAGCTCACTGAATGTCAGCTCACTGAATGTCAGCTCACTGAATGCAATGCAAGCAATGCTCACTGAATGTCAGCTCACTGAATGTCAGCTCACTGAATGTCAGCTCACAGAATGTCAGCTCACAGAATGTCAGCTCACTGAATGTCACCTCACTGACTGTGGAAAGTTCAGTTGATTGGACATGATTTGGAAAAAGCACACACCTGTCTATATAAGGTCCCACATTTGACAGTGCATGTCAGAGCAAAAATCAAACCATGAGGTCGAAGCAATTGTCTGTAGAGCTCCGAGACAGGATTGTATCGAGGCACAGATCTGGGGAAGAGTACCAAAACAATTCTGCAGCATTGAAGGTCCCCAAGAACACAGTGGCCTCCATCTTTCTTTAATGGATGAAAATTGGAACCACCAAGACTCTTCCTAGAGCTGGCCGCCCGGCCAAACAGAGCAATCTGGTGAGAAGGGCCTTGATCAAGGAGGTGACCAAGAACCCGATGGTCACTCTGACAGAGCTCCAGAGTTCCTCTGTGGAGATGGGAAACCTTCCAGAAGGACAACCATCTCGTCAGCACTCCACCAATCAGGCCTTTATGGTAGACTGACCAGACGCCACTCCTCAGTAAAAGGCACATGACAACCCACTTGGAGTTTGCCAAAAGGCACCTAAAGACTCTCAGACAATGAGAAACAAGATTCTCTGGTCTGATGAAACCAAGATTGAAGTCTTTGGCCTGAATGCCAAGCGTCACGTCTGAAGGAAACCTGGCACCATTCCTACGGTGAAGCATGGTGGTGTCAGTATCATGCTGTGGGGATGTTTATCAGTGACAGGGACTGGGAGACTAGTCAGGATCAAGGGAAAGATGAACGGAACAAAGTATAGAGAGATCCTGATGAAAAGCTTCTCCAGAGTGCTCAGGACCTCAGACTGGGTTGAAGGTTTCCCTTCCAACAGGACAATAACTTCAGCAGACAGCCAAGATGCAGGAGTGTCTTCAAGACAAGTCTCTGAATGTTCTTGAGTGGCCCAACCAGAGCCCGGACAATTGAACATCTCTGGAGAGACCTGAAAATAGCTGTGCAGCAACGCTCCCCATCCAACCTGACAGAGCTTACTGTACTGTATATTGTATATGTACTGTATACTGTATATGTAATATATATTTCAAATGTGTACTGTATATTGCATATGTACTATATATTGTATATAGGCACTGTATATTGTATACGTACTGTATATTGTATATAGGTACTGTATATGTACTGTATATTGTATATGTACTGTATATTGGTTATACTGTAGGTACTGTATATTGTATATATACTGTATATTGTCATCGTTTTTTAAATGGAACACCAAATCTAAATTACTAGCAATTACAATCAAAGGTTTCTATCTCAAATGTGGTGTCTTACAGTTGTTCTGTCAAGGCATCAATGCTATCATTTTCACCATTCTAAAATGTTCTACCTGCAGCTTGTTGACTTGACTTTGGAAGCAGTTTGATCGTGAAGCCTGTTTCTTTTTACGCATTTTATTACTTCACTCATTTACTGAACATTTTATTTGTTTCAAAATGTAATACATTTTTTGTATTTGTCAACAAAAATGTGTTTACATTGATGAATCTCAATGTTACCCTAATCACAAACCATTCCAAAGAATGTATGCATGCACAAGATATTTCATGTTTCCACGTCGTGTGTGTGTGTGTGTGTATGTTGTTTCCAGCTTCTGCATCCAATGCATGTGACATACATTTCGATTTTGTGTGTGTGTGCGCTTCCCATGTGTGTGTGCGCTTTCCCGTGTGTGCGTGTGTGTGCGTGCGTACGTGTGCGCATGTTTGGCAAGGTCAAACATGGATTGCGTAACAGCTGCTCCATGGCTGGTCGTCAGCAGTGTGTTATCGTCTGCACTACTATGTATTACATAAGACAATTTCATGTTTTGAATTGTAATCCACCACGCAGCACAGGGCCAAAAGCCTCTACCCGGCTGGAGCACAACCCTGTCACTCACTCACTCACCCATCACTAATTGTTACAGCATAGGAGTTGAGCAAGACACTCACACACACACACACACAGAAACTGTTTGCGGTCTGAAACGTATTATATCGTTGCAGAAAAATGGAGAGCGCTTTGCTTTGTAGCCTGCTGCTGGTTGGGAGGTGTGTGTGTGTGTGCGTCTGTGTGTGTCCCCGTGTGTGTGTGTGTTTGTGTGTGTCTCCGTGTGTGTCTGCGTGTCCGTGTGTGTACCTAGCAGGTTGTGTGTCAGAGACTGTCAGTGTAGATCAGGCTGTTTCTAAGGCATAGCTAGCTGTCACACACACAGTGGGGAGCTCTGTAGGGTGCTCTACACACAGAGAGAGAGAGAGGGTTTCCTGAGTGGGTTTCGACAATGCAATATTTGATTGATTTAACCTTTATTTATTCTGGTTAGTCTCATCTCAGAATAAACATGTTTCAATAGAGACTTGAACCAATAAAACAAAATATACTATATGTACAGTAATATATATACACTACTGTTCAAAAGTTTGGGGACACTTAGAAATGTCTTTGTTTTTTAAAGAAAAGCAAAAAATGTTGTACATTAAATAACATCAAATTGATCAGAAACACAGTGTAGACATTGTCAATGTTGTTAATGACTATTGTAGTTGGAAACGGCAGATTGTTTATGGAATATCTACATAGGCGTACAGAGGCCCATTATCAGCATCCATCATGCCTGTGTTCCAATTGTGTTAGCTAATCCAAGGTTTTAATTTTAAAAGGCTAATTCATTTTCTTTCAAAAACAAGAATATTTCTAAGTGACCCTAAACTTTTGAACGGTAGTGTTTATATATCTATGTATATATATATGTATATGTGTGTGTATATATATATATATATATATATATATATATACAAAGTTGATTCATTTAAAAAGGATATACAAAGTTGATTCATTTAAACACATCTTAATTTTAGGAAAATATATTAGATTTAGCGTTTCTTTTGGATTATCTGGCTTCAAAACGTGTTTTGTAGATACTTCCAGTTGATTTGAAAATCCAATGTATGGGGATTGCAAATGAATTGATGCTAGTCAGCCTGCAAACACTTCCAAGGTAGCTAAGATAAACATGACTAAATTAGAAAAGGTACATTTCCTGAAGAAAATTTGTGGTCTTGCTTCAGCTTAATAAAAACATTTGTAGCCTACCATAGCCATTTGTACTTTGATATAAACTGAGTGTACAAAACATGAAGGACACCTTCCTAATATTGAGTTGCACCCTTTCCTTTCACCCTCACATTCTCAATTCTTCAGGGGATGGACTCTACAAGGTGTCGAAAGCGTTCCACAGGGACGCTGGCCCATGTTGACTCCAATGCTTCCCACAGTTGTGTCAAGTTGGCTGGATGTCCTTTGGGTGGTGGACCTGTCACATCCTGACCTTAGTTCCATTTTTATGTCTCTATTTTTGGTTTGGTCAGGGCGTGAGTAGGGGTTGGCATTCTATGTTTTTGTTCTATGTTTTGTATTTCTGTGTTTGGCCTGGTATGGTTCCCAATCAGAGGCAGCTGTCTGTCGTTGTCTCTGATTGAAAACCATACTTAGGTAGCCTGTTCCCACCTGTGTTTGTGGGTAGTTGTTTTCTGTTTTGTGTGTCTTCACCTCTTTGTTGTTTTTTGGTTATTGCAGTGTTCAGTTTATTTATTAAAATTAACATGGACACTTACCACGCTGCGTTTTGGTCTGATCCTTCCTATTACTCTTCCGAGGAGGACAACGATCGTTACAGAACTACCCACCACAAACAGACCAAGCAGCGTGGTAACAGGGAGCCGAGGGTCCAGGACTCCTGGACTTGGGAGGAGATATTGGACGGCAAGGGACCCTGGGCACAGGCTGGGGAATATCGCCACCCCAAAGAAGAACTGGAGGCAGCTAAAGCTGAGCGGTGACTGATCAGTGTCGCCAGTACGCGCTCATAGCCCGGAGCGCTATAGGCCAGCCCCCCGCAAGTGCCATGCGAGAGTGGGCATCCAGCCAGGGCATATTGTGCCAGCTCAGTGTTTTTGGTCTCCGGTACGCCGTTTCGGGCCCAGGGTATTCTGTGCCGGCTCTACATGCTGTGTTCCCGGGGCACTGGGAGGGCGCAGTTCGCCCTATGCCTGCGCTCAGCCCGTGCCAGGCAAATGTGGATATTGAGCCTTAGGGAGAGGTGCGAGTGGTATGCAACAGATCTCCAGTGCTCCCCCACAGCTCGGTTCAACCTGTGCCTGCCCTCTGGAGGGTCCGGGCTAAAGTGGTCATCCAGCCTGGAGGAGTGGTGCCAAGGCTGCGCACCAGAGCTCCAGTGCTCCCCCACAGCCCGGTCCATCTGGTGCCTTCTCCATGCACCAGGCCTCCTGTAGGTCTCCCTCTCCTGTGGCAGCCCCACGCACCAGGCTGTCTCTCCGTCTCCTCCCTCCAGGTTCTTCCGTCTGTCCGGAGCTGCCAGAGCCGCCCGTCAGTCCGGAGCTGCCAGAGCCGCTCGTCTGTCCGGAGCTGCCAGAGCCGCCCGTCAGTCCGGAGCTGCCAGAGCCGCCCGCCAGTCCGGAGCTGCCAGAGCCGCCTGTCAGTCCAGAGGCGTCAGAGCTGCCCGTCAGTCCGGAACTGCCAGAGCCGCCCATCACCCCGGAGCTGCCAGAGCCGCCCGTCAGTCCAGAGGCGCCAGAGCTGCCTGTCACTCCGGAGCCGCCCTTCACTCCGGAACCGCCAGAGTCTCCCCCTGTCCGGAGCCGCCAGAGTCTCCCCCTGTCCGGCGCCACCAGAGTCTCCCTCCTATTCGGGGCCCGCGGTAAGGGTCCCCAAAAAGTTATATTTAGGTTTCATCTGACCATATGACATTCTCCCCATCTTCTTCTGGATCATCCAAATGCTCTCTAGCAAACTTCAGACGGGCCTGGACATGTACTGGCTTAAGCAGGGGGACACGTCTGGCACTGCAGTCCTTGGCAGCGTAGTGTGTTACTGATGGTAGGCTTTGTTACTTTGGTCCCAGCTCTCTGCAGGTCATTCACTAGGTCCCCCTGTGTGGTTCTGGGATTTTTGCTCACCGTTCTTGTGATAATTTTCACCCCACGAGGTGAGATCTTGCGTGGAGCCCCAGATCGAGGGAGATTATCAGTGGTCTTGTATGTCTTCCATTTCCTAATAATTGCTCGCACAGTTGATTTCTTCAAACCAAGCTGCTAACCTATTGCAGATTCAGTCTTCCCAGCCTGGTGCAGGTCTACAATTTTGTTTCTGGTGTCCTTTGACAGCTCTTTGGTCTTGGCCATAGTGGAGTTTGGAGTGTGACTGTTTGAGGTTGTGGACAGGTGTATTTTATACTGATAACAAGTTCAAACAGGTGCCATTAATACAGGTAACGAGTGTAGGACAGAGGAGCCTCTTAAAGAAGAAGTTACAGGTCTATCTTGCTTGTTTGTAGGTGACCAAATACTTATTTTCCACCATAATTTGCAAATTCATTCATTAAAAATCCTACAATGTGATTTTCTGGATTTTTTTTCTCATTTTGTCTGTCATAGTTGAAGTGTACCTGTGATGAAAATTACAGTCCTCTCTCATCTTTTTAAGTGGGAGAACTTGCACAGTTGGTGGCTGACTAAATACTTTTTTGCCCCACTGTATCTCTCCAGACTGAGGTTTTACCACGTGTTTTATACAGTTGCCTAATAGATATTCTACCTTGTGGGTGGTTAAGTGCCTTGCTCAACAACAGGACATGGTACATGGGATTAGAGAGCAGCATCCCAGTGTTGATACCACATTACGCTGACTTCTTTATATGTACACAGAGACGCCGCTAATGATTGGTCATAGGAATAGGGTTAAACGTCACGGAGAAGTCATCTGTCAAAATGTGTATGAACCCAAGTATAGGCAACAGGATGCCATTTGGAATGCACCCTGTCTGCATTTATTATCATTATTACCAATGATGTCACACAATAGTAGTATATCGTGTGTCAACGAATGTGTTTTTTCCTTTGTGAGAGAGAGAGATAGAGATCCAATCTATTTTTGTTCTTATAAATAGTATTATTTTAAGGAACATTTCACTGCAATAATGAAAATTATTAAAGTAATTATTAAAGAAAAATTAAAGTAAACTTAAAGTAAACTGTAAGAGCAAGTCGTCATTATAAGAGACTGGAAATTGTATTTACATTTAATATTCTGCTTTGATTCAGAATTTGCTTTGTGGGTACCAACTAGCTGATAACATCTAAGATAGGTTTGCACAAAGGGGAGAGATTGATAGGGGACAGCTGAGCCTTCTATTGCAATAAAGGGCTCAGGTCGACAGTGTTTTGGGCATTCAGCCAACAAGCTGTCCCCGATTAGGGTTTGACTCAGGTGAAATAGTGTCCTCTGTCTTGAACAAATCTTCAGCAAGACTTTTACTACAGACACCCACTCTTTCTGTCAGTCAACAGGAAGACTGAGCTTCATTAAAGATGCGTTATAAAGGTTTTGTATAACTTCAGACAGTAGTTTTGAAAGTAGGGCTCACAAGCCAAAACGGGTCCCTGGAAATTGTGCACAATTGTGTATAACGTCATCCAGTTTGCTTGATATGCTACCAACTTCAATTCATACAATATGTTACAATTTTATGGAAGTGCTTATGACCAATCAATCACTTTAACTATGTATGAGTATAGTTCTCAGGTAATCTATTAGATACAGAGATATCATGGGGCACGTGTCCCCTCAGATTTGTTCTGTTAAATTTTTTTATTTTATATATATGTTGTTTTTCTGAAACACCACTAGCCACCTAGAAATGTTATGAAGTTAGCTTTAGCTAGCCCAGATAGGTTCCCAATCTCCCAACTTCGTAAGTAGCTACCAAGAAGCCATTTCAGTCTATCAATCAAGTTTGAGTAGCTAGCTTGTCTAACTATCTTAGCTGGTATGCCTGCTGGCAAGGTTGATAGACTTTACAAAGCAAGCAATAACTAAATGTACTGAATATGACTCATATTCCTTTCAATCTTTTGATTTACCCAGAGAAGCATATTTAGTTTCTTTGAAAAAAGAACCACCAGGATAGAAACAGACTGCTTTGGGATGCATGACGCCCCTGATTAGATACACATGTCTTATATCCTCCAGTCTTCACCTCTTCTGACGCCCGGATACTGCACACACAGTACACATCCACTATAACCCAGTGAGTGTCTTGACTGTGGATACTGCACACACAGTACACATCCACTATAACCCAGTGAGTGTCTTGACTGTGGATACTGCACACACAGTACACATCCACTATAACCCAGTGAGTGTCTTGACTGTGGATACTGCACACACAGTACA
Organism: Oncorhynchus kisutch; assembly: GCF_002021735.2. NCBI lineage: Eukaryota > Metazoa > Chordata > Actinopteri > Salmoniformes > Salmonidae > Oncorhynchus > Oncorhynchus kisutch. Next base: position 13,965,458 of record NC_034187.2, read on the forward strand.
CATCCACTATAACCCAGTAAGTGTCTTGACTGTGGATACTGCACACACAGTACACATCCACTATAACCCAGTGAGTGTCTTGACTGTGGATACTGCACACACGGTACACACCCACTATAACCCAGTGAGTGTCTTGACTGTGGATACTGCACACACAGTACACATCCACTATAACCCAGTGAGTGTCTTGACTGTGGATACTGCACACACGGTACACATCCACTATAACCCAGTGAGTGTCTTGACTGTGGATACTGCACACACGGTACACATCCACTATAACCCAGTGAGTGTCTTGACTGTGGATACTGCACACACGGTACACATCCACTATAACCCAGTGAGTGTCTTGACTGTGGATACTGCACACACGGTACACATCCACTATAACCCAGTGAGTGTCTTGACTGTGGATACTGCACACACGGTACACATCCACTATAACCCAGTGAGTGTCTTGACTGTGGATACTGCACACACAGTACACATCCACTATAACCCAGTGAGTGTCTTGACTGTGGATACTGCACACACGGTACACATCCACTATAACCCAGTGAGTGTCTTGACTGTGGATACTGCACACACAGTACACACCCACTATAACGCAGTGAGTGTCTTGACTGTGGATACTGCACACACAGTACACATCCACTATAACCCAGTGAGTGTCTTGACTGTGGATACTGCACACACGGTACACATCAAATCAAATCAAATCAAATTTATTTATATAGCCCTTCGTACATCAGCTGATATCTCAAAGTGCTGTACAGAAACCCAGCCTAAAACCCCAAACAGCAAGCAATGCAGGTGTAGAAGCACGGTGGCTAGGAAAAACTCCCTAGAAAGGCCAATACCTAGGAAGAAACCTAGAGAGGAACCAGGCTATGTGGGGTGGCCAGTCCTCTTCTGGCTGTGCCGGGTGGAGATTATAACAGAACATGGCCAAGATGTTCAAATGTTCATAAATGACCAGCATGGTCGAATAATAATAAGGCAGAACAGTTGAAACTAGAGCAGCAGCACAGTCAGGTGGAAGTTGAAACTGGAGCAGCAGCATGGCCAGGTGGACTGGGGACAGCAAGGAGTCATCATGTCAGGTAGTCCTGGGGCATGGTCCTAGGGCTCAGGTCCTCCGAGAGAGAGAAAGAAAGAGAGAAGGAGAGAATTAGAGAACGCACACTTAGATTCACACAGGACACCGAATAGGACAGGAGAAGTACTCCAGATATAACAAACTGACCCCAGCCCCCCGACACATAAACTACTGCAGCATAAATACTGGAGGCTGAGACAGGAGGGGTCAGGAGACACTGTGGCCCCATCCGAGGACACCCCCGGACAGGGCCAAACAGGAAGGATATAACCCCAACCACTTTGCCAAAGCACAGCCCCCACACCACTAGAGGGATATCCACTATAACCCAGTGAGTGTCTTGACTGTGGATACTGCACACACGGTACACATCCACTATAACCCAGTGAGTGTCTTGACTGTGGATACTGCACACACGGTACACATCCACTATAACCCAGTGAGTGTCTTGACTGTGGATACTGCACACACTGTACACATCCACTATAACCCAGTGAGTGTCTTGACTGTGGATACTGCACACACAGTACACATCCACTATAACCCAGTGAGTGTCTTGACTGTGGATACTGCACACACAGTACACATCCACTATAACCCAGTGAGTGTCTTGACTGTGGATACTGCACACACGGTACACATCCACTATAACCCAGTGAGTGTCTTGACTGTGGATACTGCACACACAGTACACATCCACTATAACCCAGTGAGTGTCTTTACTGTGGATACTGCACACACAGTACACATCCACTATAACCCAGGGAGTGTCTTGACTGTGGATACTGCACACACAGTACACACCCACTATAACCCAGTGAGTGTCTTGACTGTGGATACTGCACACACAGAACACATCCACTATAACCCAGTGAGTGTCTTGACTGTGGATACTGCACACACGGTACACATCCACTATAACCCAGTGAGTGTCTTGACTGTGGATACTGCACACATAGTACACATCCACTATAACCCAGTGAGTGTCTTGACTGTGGATACTGCACACACAGTACACATCCACTATAACCCAGTGAGTGTCTTTACTGTGGATACTGCACACACAGTACACATCCACTATAACCCAGGGAGTGTCTTGACTGTGGATACTGCACACACAGTACACACCCACTATAACCCAGTGAGTGTCTTGACTGTGGATACTGCACACACAGAACACATCCACTATAACCCAGTGAGTGTCTTGACTGTGGATACTGCACACATGGTACACATCCACTATAACCCAGTGAGTGTCTTGACTGTGGATACTGCACACACAGTACACATCCACTATAACCCAGTGAGTGTCTTGACTGTGGATACTGCAAACACAGTACACATCCACTATAACCCAGTGAGTGTCTTGACTGTGGATACTGCACACACGGTACACATCCACTATAACCCAGTGAGTGTCTTGACTGTGGATATTGCACACACAGTACACATCCACTATAACCCAGGGAGTGTCTTGACTGTGGATACTGCACACACAGTACACACCCACTATAACCCAGTGAGTGTCTTGACTGTGGATACTGCACACACAGAACACATCCACTATAACCCAGTGAGTGTCTTGACTGTGGATACTGCACACATGGTACACATCCACTATAACCCAGTGAGTGTCTTGACTGTGGATACTGCACACACAGTACACATCCACTATAACCCAGTGAGTGTCTTGACTGTGGATACTGCAAACACAGTACACATCCACTATAACCCAGTGAGTGTCTTGACTGTGGATACTGCACACACGGTACACATCCACTATAACCCAGTGAGTGTCTTGACTGTGGATATTGCACACACAGTACACACCCACTATAACCCAGTGAGTGTCTTGACTGTGGATACTGCACACACAGTACACATCCACTATAACCCAGTGAGTGTCTTGACTGGATACTGCACACACGGTACACATCCACTATAACCCAGTGAGTGTCTTGACTGTGGATACTGCACACACGGTACACATCCACTATAACCCAGTGAGTGTCTTGACTGTGGATACTGCACACACGGTACACATCCACTATAACCCAGTGAGTGTCTTGACTGTGGATACTGCACACACGGTACACATCCACTATAACCCAGTGAGTGTCTTGACTGTGGATACTGCACACACACAGTACACATCCATTATAACCCAGTGAGTGTCTTGACTGTGGATACTGCACACACGGTACACATCCACTATAACCCAGTGAGTGTCTTGACTGTGGATATTGCACACACAGTACACATCCACTATAACCCAGGGAGTGTCTTGACTGTGGATACTGCACACACAGTACACACCCACTATAACCCAGTGAGTGTCTTGACTGTGGATACTGCACACACAGAACACATCCACTATAACCCAGTGAGTGTCTTGACTGTGGATACTGCACACATGGTACACATCCACTATAACCCAGTGAGTGTCTTGACTGTGGATACTGCACACACAGTACACATCCACTATAACCCAGTGAGTGTCTTGACTGTGGATACTGCAAACACAGTACACATCCACTATAACCCAGTGAGTGTCTTGACTGTGGATACTGCACACACGGTACACATCCACTATAACCCAGTGAGTGTCTTGACTGTGGATATTGCACACACAGTACACACCCACTATAACCCAGTGAGTGTCTTGACTGTGGATACTGCACACACAGTACACATCCACTATAACCCAGTGAGTGTCTTGACTGGATACTGCACACACGGTACACATCCACTATAACCCAGTGAGTGTCTTGACTGTGGATACTGCACACACGGTACACATCCACTATAACCCAGTGAGTGTCTTGACTGTGGATACTGCACACACGGTACACATCCACTATAACCCAGTGAGTGTCTTGACTGTGGATACTGCACACACGGTACACATCCACTATAACCCAGTGAGTGTCTTGACTGTGGATACTGCACACACACAGTACACATCCATTATAACCCAGTGAGTGTCTTGACTGTGGATACTGCACACACGGTACACATCCACTATAACCCAGTGAGTGTCTTGACTGTGGATACTGCACACACAGTACACACCCACTATAACCCAGTGAGTGTCTTGACTGTGGATACTGCACACACAGAACACATCCACTATAACCCAGTGAGTGTCTTTACTGTGGATACTGCACACATGGTACACATCCACTATAACCCAGTGAGTGTCTTGACTGTGGATACTGCACACACAGTACACATCCACTATAACCCAGTGAGTGTCTTGACTGTGGATACTGCAAACACAGTACACATCCACTATAACCCAGTGAGTGTCTTGACTGTGGATACTGCACACACGGTACACATCCACTATAACCCAGTGAGTGTCTTGACTGTGGATACTGCACACACGGTACACATCCACTATAACCCAGGGAGTGTCTTGACTGTGGATACTGCACACACAGTACACACCCACTATAACCCAGTGAGTGTCTTGACTGTGGATACTGCACACACGGTACACATCCACTATAACCCAGTGAGTGTCTTGACTGTGGATACTGCACACACGGTACACATCCACTATAACCCAGTGAGTGTCTTGACTGTGGAATGATTGTGATGGAACATCAAGAGCGTTTGTGAAGAGATATGTCCAGGGGTCTGGTTATAGTGGAATGGAAGTGCATCCTTTCATCATCATCATTTCTTCACAGCAGCAGATATTGAATTTCACACATCTATCTTGAAGATGAATATAAATGCTGATTTCCTGGAATTGCAGGGGGCATTCAAACCAAACAGGCTTCAATAAAATATTATTTTGTCATGGGCACCCTTGGAAATAATCAGTAAAGAAGCCCCCATTGCAGATAAATGGAGTTCTCCAGTGACAATATCACCATAGTACAAACAATGACATATTAATTGTCAAGGAGACCCTTGGAAATACCTGGGAAAGTGCCAGGTGCAGAAAGATAGAGAAATGCAGGGAGAATAACTGTACATGGAAAACAAATGAGGGCACAATGTTCAGAATGTTTTAGGTAGATATAGAAATGCATTAAACATTCAGAAGTCCTCAAGTGTCCATTTCACAAGAGAATACCAGTCTGTTTCTACTCTCTATAACTCCTCATCCTGCTAGAGTTTTATGACCTGCATGGATTCCAGTCTGTTTCTACTCTCTATAACTCATTATAGAATCGTCATGTTTGGTGTGACAATGAGTGACAAGGAGTTGGCAAGGTAGCATAAATGGATCTGAACCAGTCTATTGTATGACTATGATTCCATTCCTTTTTCCTCTGCAACATAGTAAATGCTAATCCCTGCTGAGTATGGCCCAGGTTTACAGCGTCCTGTGCCAAAACGCTGCTCCAACTCCAGCTGTAATGCCCCGGCCCGTTGAGTAGTGATTTAACACCAGATCACAGCCAGTAGCTCTGTGTCAATGACCCATGCAGCTGGATGGCACTATTGCTAAATCTGTCATGGAAATAATTCCAGTTCTTTCGGGGGCATCCCTAGTTAGTGGCTAGCATGTACCATTATATAATTGTTGTTTACTCTGTCATTGTTAGGGCCAGGATTAGTTTACTACATAGTGAATACTGTACTATTTGGGATGCAACCCTTCTAGCTGTCTGGGGTTTGAAACCATTCGGTCACACCGGGGGGGCGGTGTGTGTGTGTGTGCGTGAGATGCACCAGGGCACCCCTAGCTTAACAGCACAGCAACACAGTCTTTTGAAATCTGATATTAGATTGAACCTTGGCCTTTCATCTTTATCAAGCTTAAAGAGACCATCTGCAGTTCAAACAATAACAAAGGGGGATTTGTTAAACAGCTGAAGGATGGGGTTGGTGGAAAGTAACCACTCTCTAATTCATAGACAGAGCTATGCAAGGACTGACCATCCATGAGATCAACATGGTTTACAATTACATTGTTTACTAACATTGGAGTAAAAAAAAGCTTATATTTTGGGGTTCTGATGGGGTACGACAGGTGAACTAAGCTCATTAGGCATGCGACTGGATATCACACAACAAATATAAATGTGTTGCGTAAGGCGTTTATTTCCACAATAGAGGAAATATGTAAGGACAGGAAAGATGAACCGAGCCGTACTGAACTGATGCTCATCTGGCTGGTTTTATCCCTTGTTCAGTGATATCGCATTATGACTTGTACAATACCGCTGTTCGTGTGGCTGTTGGAGGTTACATGCTATTCCCTGTGGTGTAGAGTGTATGGTTAAACCATGAGGAGCATCTGAGGACCTCTGCTACTGGAGTGTAAAGTCAGCCAAGCATATCTAAGGGACTTTATAGTCAGTTAAGTCAGTCAGTTAAGAACAAATTCTTATTTACAATGACGGCCTACCCCGGCCAAACCCAGACGACACTGGGACAATTGTGTGCCGCACTATGGGACTCCCAATCATGGCCGGTTGTGATTCAGCCTGGAATCGAACCAGGGTCTGTAGTGACGCCTCTAACACTGAGATGCAGTGCCTTAGACCGCTGCGCCACTCGGGAGCCCAATTCAAAGTCAATAAAGCTGCAAAAAATATAAAAAAACAATTGGATTGGCGTACAAACACCTGCAATCCAATTTAGAGTAATTGTGGCTAGTTTGACAGCTAGATGAAAGTTTTTTTTTGGTATTGTTTATAGTGTTACAATCCTCAGGTTGTCAAAGGGGCCATGAAGATGTGTCTGGGGCTTGGGGATGACATGTGATTGGGCTTGAGTCTCAAAAGTCCTCACTAGCTTCCTTGACATGACCACATCACCTTTTCCACATAAGAGAAATGGAAATAATATCCTATCCAGCCCTTTCATGTTTGAGTTCTAATAAGCCTCATATAAGAGCATTGAGACATGCCAGCCACTGGGCACACACTGGTTGAATCAATGTTGTTTCCACGTCATTTCAATGAAATTTTGTTGAACCAACGTGGGATAAACTTTGAATTGGCGTTGGGGCCAGTGGGAAGCTTTGCTAAGAGACACTCACATCGAGCTAAAGGTCAAGCCTAGAGCATTTCCTGTTAGAACTCACACAGAGACGGATTGATGTCACCTGTAATAGTATAAACAATAGTAAGTTTGTGTCCAAAATGACACCCTATTCCCTATGTAGTGCACAACTTTTGACCAGGGCACATAGGATTCAGGTCAAAAGTAGTGCACTATATAGGGAATGGGGTTCCATTTGGAATAGGATGCCATTTAGGAGGCACACTTATCTCTTCAATTAAATCAAACATCAAATCAATGCTTAATGTATGTTAATCTGTTTGCTTTGACCAATTCAATTTATAATTTTGTATTTCTATAAATATTGATAGAGCATTAACTGTGTTTGAGGAATAGAGTGGCAATCCAGACAAATAAACAGAAGGAATTCATCCTTTTTAATATGGAAAGGCCATGCAGACTAACTTTCACATTACATAACTGGGAACCAGCAGTGCAGCAGCCTATAGCTAGGTTGGCGTGAATCCAGCGCAATGGCTTGCTTCGGATGACAGTGGGAGATCTCCGGGCGTACATGGCGGGGAGAATTGCACTGAAATCCCGGATAAGCTGCATTTCAGGGTCTGCAGTAGACTGGGAGCTGAGTGGGCGACGACAAAACCGCATTAAAAAAAGAGCCGCACCATCTGCTGCTGCTGCTGATGTTGCTGCTGCTCCACGCTGCGCCGCGGCTGGGACAAGAGGTGCCCCAGGGACTCCGGTGCCTCAAACCCCCCAGCACCTCTAACCCCCCTGCGGATCTGAGAGCCAGGTCCCATCATGGAGCCCAGGACTCCCCTGGGAGTGGCCCTTATCTCGAGAGGAAGGAAGAATCATAGAGAGAATAGGCTACTAAGGGGCTAACCGTTGCAGAGGGCAACTTTGAACTTTGTCAGTTTGCAACAAGTGATACATAATTATTATGTTTTTCTTCTAAGTACAATTGCAGTCTATCTTAACCTTATTGCGCAAGAAGTTTATCTCAAAGTCGGCTCCATCTAACCCTATAATATAGCCTATAAACTGCTGTTTACTACTCACACCCTCAGCATCTCATCTCCATTCAAAACCTCATCAGCACAAGATTAGTAGCTGCAACATGGTCTCGGAACATTCGTATTATTCTGTATTTAAATCCGAGACACTGAGGGAAGGCTGGTCGGGGGAGCTATAGGATGATGGGCTCATTGTAAAGGCTGGAATGGATGAATGGAACAGTATCAAACATATGGAAACCACATGTTTGACTCCATTCCATTAATTCCATTCCAGACATTTCAATGAGCCCGTCCTCCTATAGCTCCTTCCACCAGCCTCCACCATTTCGTATGATATGTTACCTTCCATATGGAATGTATTCATTTGTGGATCTTTCATTTCGTATGATATGTTATGAATTTCAATTTGTGGCCAGCTGTCTAGCGCTAATGTTAGCTAGGGTAGGTTTTTTTGTTAAGGGTTAAGGTTTGGGTTAGCTAACATGCTAAGTAGCTAAAAGTAGTAAGCAGTTGAAAAGTTGCTAAAGTTGTCTGTGATGAGATTTGAACACTAGAAGACCTGCTAGACATTTATATTATATGCCTACCCATCCACCCTAACCAACCATCCTACCCATCCACCCTAACCAACCACCCTACCCATCCACCCTAACCAACCACCCTAACCAACCACCCTACCCATCCACCCTAACCAACCAACCACCCTACCCATCCACCCTAACCAACCACCGTACCCATCCACCCTAACCAACCACCCTACCCATCCACCCTAACCAACCACCCTACCCATCCACCCTAACCAACCACCCTTCTTTCCTTTTGGCATAAGTAACCTTCTTTCTTATGTAGCCATACCAAATTTCATATACTTCACTTACAAGCATTTCGCTACTCCCGCAATAACATCTGCTAAACAAGTGTATATGACCAATACATTTGACTTGATAGCATACTAATTTGTCTATCCCGGAATTAGATTTACTATGTTACATCTAGTCTATGAGACCAGGCTGGATTAGTCGTAGGACAATCTCTGCGCCTCCTCTGTGCTCTAGGCTACTTTGGTGTTATTTTGAGGTTACACTACATACTCATACATGGTTTCATCAAGCATGTTTAACATGCCAGAAGTGTAGACGCGGTGCTCCATGCCTCCATGTGTGCTTGCTGTGAGTCTGCGTCTGCTACAATGACCAACAGTGTGGTTGCGACTGACTGCTGCGCGCATCGAAACAACTGTGCAGTTGCTAACCAATGACAATCGGAGGAAATCTTTCGGAGTATAGATTCCCAAGCAGCCGTATTTATACACAACCTACACATCATCAAACCCTTTTGCAATGCCTGTCAGAACGCTTGGTTGTCCGTGAGCGAGAAGATGCGTTGGTATTCAAAGCCGTATACCTGTAGGACAAGTCATGGACTGAACGGGCTTTTGGACTCACTTGTGGAATTTTATGCTTGTCCGTGGCACGATGCCTTATCTGACTAAACCGCTGTTTTTACTCTTCTGTTTGGTCGTTACCGGGGAATGCCGTAGGCTTGGACACCGAGTACGGAGATGGACGGAAACCGTGGAGACGGCAAAGCTTGGACCAGAGACCACAAAGCATGGCCCGTAAGTGGTACCCGAATATTGATCACCCAGGTGTGGGTTTTTGGTGCGCAATGGTTCAAGGTCTGTTCCATGTCTGTCTGTCAACATGGTTCATTGCTATGATGTGTCTGGTCATCTGAGGGGTACACAATATTCTTCTTCATCAAAGGTTGAATTTCACAAAACTTGATATCACTCTTTCTTGATGCAGTAGATTGGAACATCATGATACACGTTGATGATGATGAAGTAGAAAAATAAGATGTTGATGATCATTGCGACGAAGATGATGATTATAAACATAGTGATTGTGATGATCCACGCAGACAATCAAAATGCAGTGTTAATATAGCCTAATCATTCATTGTGCACTGCAGACAGAATTGGACATGGAACAAATATTCAATAACTACAGTCATTATAAGGGATATATGAGAAAGATCTCTATCTGGTAGCAATTGAGCCTGAGGATGAGGTTAAAGAGTGAAGAAAGCAGTACAAATGCATCATGACCCAGACAGAAGGTGGTCGTTTCAAGTTTTACACTAGACAGCCAGGGTAGGACCTATAGGTACTTGTTGTTCCTACTCATCAATGACAGGTTAGCAGCTGGCTGCCAGTGCCTCCAGTACGATCAAAGCACGACCACGTCTCTCGGGCACGTTTTGTCTATCTGTCAAAGATGGGAGCGGGCTGCAGATAACATGTTACTGTTATCACCAGGGCCAGCTCCAGGCATAAAGGACATAAACACTGGGAAGCTTGATAAACTAGCTCACATTGCTAATAAAACGTTAGCTAGCTTGCTTAACATTGACATATGGTCAAACTAACTATATTCTCCATATTGACAAGTTCTAATTGTCAAAAAATTATTTGTAATCATCTTTTAATTGAAAAGGTGAAAGGTCGGTAGTTAAACATCACAGCTTAGCTACTCCAGGAACATCATTTTCTCTGAGTTTCCCATTTGGAGGGTCGTTCATGTGCAATTTCCCACTGGGAACTATGAGCATGAAATCAGTAATGGCCAAACGTGTAGAATAGCAGGACATTTGCTTTCAAATTAATTTGAAAAACTGAAATAAATTATCTCCACCCCAAAATGAGTTCCATGAAATATGTCATAAAATTGCCACATTTTCTCTCCGCCCCATGGCAAAATGTGTAGAACTTCAGAAAACTTGCTTTAAAACTGGAACATTTTCTATACACCCGATGGCAAAATGTGTAGAATTGCAGGAAATTAAATTTAAAATAAAAAATGTTCTCTCCACCATCAATAGGGAGGGGGAACTAACATGTCTCACTTAGGGCCCCAAAAAGCTAGAGTTGGCCCTGGTTATCATTGAAAAGCAACATTTCCCATTCAGCTTTGATTGTGCTTGATATTTACATGTTTTATTTAACCTTTATTTAGGCAGTTCTATTGTAGTTCTATTGTTCCCATAGAGACCAAGGTCTCTTTGGCAAGGGAGCCCTTTACAAGAATAGGCACATTTGTAACCAGTGCATTTAATGGAGTCAAAGGCTTCCCAAATAGCACCCTATTCCCTATATAGTGCACTACTTTTGTGCACGACCAGAGCCCTATTGCATTATGCTCATAAGTAGTACACTAGGGAAAAGGGTCCCGTTTAGGACACAGACACATTCAGATTCCTAATGGCTTTCGCAATAACGCTCATTTAGAATGTCCTTTGTGTAAATCATTCCACCAGTTATCAACTCATCATTCATTAATATGGTGTTGTCTTGTTTTGTCATCTCCCAGTTCCTTGACAAAGAAACCTCCAGATGTGACCAAGAATCGCAAGCTGAAGACAGAGCAGCTTCTGAAAGTAGATGATCATGATTTCACCATGAGGCCGGCATTTGGAGGTAGGGATCACTTACACACGCACGCACACGCATACACACACACTGGCCGAAGAGACCAGATACGCTCTTATTGGGTGCTCTTTTGGGGGACCCCATTTGTATGTAAGATGTCATGTAAAACACAACATGCAGGAACTGCTGTTAGATTTCCCATTCATAGTATTTACTTACCTTAGTTGAATGCACTCACTCTAAGTCACTCTGGATAATAACATCTGCTGAATGTGAAATGGTGATGCCACGTATGCCATTTCCATAGTGTTAGTTCACTTCACTTAGTTACTGATTTCAATGGTTTAGCTGTTAGTTCATTCAGAGTACTGTCCAGCATGACAGGTGAATTACACACCTACAGTAAAGGGAGAGAATGTGCTCAATTCTTATCCTCCAAGTACATCAAATAAAACTTTATTTATACAGCACATTTCAGACATGGAAGGCAACAAAATGATCTTTGCAGGGGGAAAAAAAACAAAAAAACAATGAAATATTTACCACAAAACAAACATAAGAGGATAAAAAATAGTATAGTATGGCTGCCTCTCCTTGCCTCTTGGTCCGAGGCTTTGGGATAGTTAAAAGGCCAGAGCCAGAGGACCTGAGGGACCTACTGGGTATGTAACTTAAAAGCATGTCTGACATGTATTGGGGTGCACAATCGTGGGTTGATTTAAAAACTAGATTGGTTAAATAGATCCTAAACCAATTTAGAACTCGACCGGAGAGTGCAACCCACCTCTCCAGTCTGTCAAGAAGGACATCATGGTCAACAGTGTTGAATGCATCACCTTCAATCCAAGAGTACAAGGAGAGAGAAATGTTTGGCATCTGTGTTGGCTTTAAGATCGTTTACCACTTTAATTAAGGCTGTATCTGGGCTGTGGTGGGCCCGAAAACCAGATTGGAACTTTCCAAAGATACATCTTAAGAATGGAAGGTTGGAGATTGGCCCAAAATTGCTAAGAGCTGAAGAATCTAGATGACTTTTTTTCAAAAGGGGTTTCATAGCAGGTTTCAGTGCAGGTAGGAAGTTGCCTGTGAACAGGAAGTGATTAACACTTCTTCAGATATTAATTTAAAAACTGTTTTGAAGAAGGTGGTGCGGATTGGATCAAGAAGGCAGGTAGAAGGCTTATTAAGTTGTGCTATCAATATCTTGAACATGTCTGTGTCAACCAGGGAAAATAAATTCATTGTGCCTTTGCGTGGTAGGCTAGGGCACACGTCATCAAACTTCTCATCAGGTCTTGCTTGACTGACACCCAGCCTATTGTTGGTTATTTATCTCTGAAATATGCTGCAAACTCATCAAATTTAGATGTGGAGGAAAGTTCACATAGGTTTGTGGGGTTAGGATTTATCAGGCCATCAATGGTCAAGAAGACAATTGTCAAATTATTCAGATTATTAGTGATCAAGTTAGAAAAATGAGCCCGTCTGGTATTTCTAATCGCCTTGTATATAGTTGAAGTCGGAAGTTTACATACACCTTAGCCAAATACATTTAAACTCAGTTTTTCACAATTCCTGACATTTAATCCTAATAAAAATGCCCTGTCTTGGGTCAGTTAGGATCACCACTTTATTTTAAGAATGTGAAATGTCAGAATAATAGTAGAGAAAATGATTTCTTTCAGCTTTCATCACATTCCCAGTGGGTCAGAAGTTTACATACACTCAATTAGTATTTGGTAGCATTGCCATTAAATTGATTAACTTGGGTCAAACATTTTGAGTAGCTTCCAGAAGCTTCCCACAATAAGTTGGGTGAATTTTGGCCCATTCGTCCTGACAGAGCTGGTGTAACTGAGTCAGGTTTGTAGGCCCCCTTGCTCGCACACACTTTTTCAGTTCTGCTCACAAATGTTCTATAGGATTGAGGTCAGGCCTTTGTGATGGCCACTCCAATACCTTGACTTTGTTGTCCTTAAGCCATTTTTCCACTACTTTGGAAGTATGCTTGGGGTCATTGTCCATTTGGAAGACCCATTTGTGACCAAGCTTAAACTTCCTGAGTGATGTCTTGAGATGTTGCTTCAATATATCCACGTAATTTCCCTTCTCATGATGCCATCTATTTTGTGAAGTGCACCAGTCCCTCCTGCAGCAAAGCACCCCCACAACATGATGCTGCCACCCCTATGCTTCACGGTTGGGATAGTGTTTTTCAGCTTGCAAGCCTCCCCCTTTTTCCTCCAAACATAACAATGGTCATTATGGCCAAACAGTTCTATTTTTGTCTCATCAGACCAGAGGATATTTCTCCAAAAAAGTATGATCTTTGTCCCCATGTGCAGATGCAAACCGTAGTCTGGCTTTTTAATGTCAGTTTTGGAGCAGTGGCTTCTTCCTTGCTGAGCGTCCTTTCAGGTTATGTCGATATAGGACTTGTTTTACTGTGGATATAGATACTTTTGTACTTGTTTCCTCCAGCATCTTCACAAGGTCCATTGCTGTTGTTCTGAGATTGATTTGCACTTTTCGCACCAAAGTACGTTAATCTCTAGGAGACAGAACGCGTCTCCTTCCTGAGCGGTATGACGGCTGCGTGGTCCCATGGTGTTTATACTTGCGTACTATTGTTTGTACAGATGAACGTGGTACCTTCAGGCATTTGGAAACGCCCAAGAATGAATCAGACTTGTGGAGGTCTACAATTTTTTTTCTGAGGTCTTGGCTGATTTATTTTGATTTTCCCATGATGTCAAGCAAAGAGGCACTGAGCTTGAAGGTAGGCCTTGAAATACATACACAGGTACACCTCCAACTGACTCAAATGATGTCAGTTAGCCTATCAGAAGCTTCTAAAGTCATGACATAATTAACTGGAATTTTCTAAGCTGTTTAAAAGCACAGTCAACTTATTGTATGTAAACTTCTGACCCACTGGAATTGTGATACAGTGAATTATAAGTGAAATAATCTGTCTGTAAACAATTGTTGGAAAAATTACTTGTGTCATGCACACAGTAGATGTCCTAACCGAATTGCCAAAACTATAGTTTGTTAACAAGAAATTTGTGGAGTGGTTGAAAAACGAGTTTTATTGACTCCAACCTAAGTGTATTTAAACTTCCGACTTCAACTGTATATGCCAAGTTACTGACTCAGAATATCCTAATGGACCTGCAACTTCTCCTGCTTGTTAGAAAAGCAAAGCACAAAGTTAGGTTCTTACTGTCTGGAACCTATAAATACTTTGCCATAAATATAATTATACAGTAGTTGCGTAATCAATTAGATTTGCTGTCTTGGACCTGAGTTTTAAGCATAGATTTAGAGTAAGTAGAGCGGACATTCCCATTCAAGTCAATGATGCCATAACGGGTGCACTGATTCTATCCTATTCTACTCTATTTTAATTCTATGGTTTTAAGCCTCTTTTTCGGTTACCTCCGAATAATTACATTTCTGACATCCAGCTACCCCACTAAAGCATCTGAAAAGGAATTTTTCAAGCTGTCTACTAAGTTGGCACATACTGTAAACTTTAGCTTGTTATAGCCTACAAACTTGACTCCTCGTGTTCTTTGTGCAGTAGCGTGTTGAGAACAGTTCATGAGATGCTTCATGGATTTCCTCCTCAAACTGTAAGTGAATTTAGAGAGTATTTCTTAGTGCTTTGAGTCTTTGAAATCTAAGCAGTAGACTTGTATTATTGGATGGGTTCAGATGAGACTGTTGCTCAGGGCTAGTCTTTGTGTTGATGCACATAAAAGTTTGCTTCGTTCGTCGCAGCCGAGAAATCTACCACCCCAAACTTTAGGATTGTTTTCTTTGTGACAAAGACAGCTTTTTTAACGATGTTTGGAGATGCTGCATTTGAAAACGAGAGAAAAGAGAGGACAGAAAGAAAGAGCATGCGCAAGTCTTCTTTCCTTTTGATGTTATCTTCTCAACTTGTTTCTTGTTTGGAGCCGATCTGATGAAAGTTTCTGTTTTGGGGGGTGTAGAGGGGCTTGTCTCCTCTCCTCGACTGTGACAGGGATCATTACTGCAGGGGAACGAATGTGTGGCACATCGATCAGCAGGGGGTCACACACACACACACACACAGACAGACACACACACACACACACACACACACACACACACACACACACACACACACACACACACACACACACACACACACACACACACACAGACACACACACACACACAGACACACACACACACACACACACACACACACACACACACACACACACACACACACACACAGACACAGACACACACACACACACGAGGATACATATGGAAGCTCACCCAGGCTCAAACAGTAACAGTATCCTCCTCTCCTCTCCTCTCCTCTCCTCTCCTCTCCTCTCCTTTCTGCATGCAAATGGCCCAGTAAAGGAGATTTTCCCTGTACATGCTTGGCTTATTTTAGCCCCTCTCCTTGCATTTTAAAAGGCTGTGGGAAGTTTAAGGCTAATGTGTGCATGTCTTGGGACCCATACAGTTATTAGGCTTACATTATGAAACTGTTGCCCTTCTACCCTTATATATGACTGTATAGTCATATAGTTTGACATTTCAGGTGTTTCATCCGACAAAAGTGAAAAGGTCTAATCTAGTGCATTGGTAGGATGGATTCATTACTATTAATCCTGGGTAAAAGACTGCATTAATGCATTAATCTTGCTTATCCATGAAAAGGGGAGTAGTCTGGTATCATGTGATGCATGGAGATGTAGAGAGAGAGAGAGAGCACTGTGCACCATTCACATGATAATGGGTACTGGATGTTAAGTGAAGCCACAGTATGCATGCTTTTCAGAAATGTGCTGGTTTAGTGGAATTAAGGATTTATCTCAGTCCACAAGGTCAACAGTGAGGTTCACTCTACTCTTTAACCACCACAATAAATCACACAGTGAAGTTCCCTCTCACAGCCGAGGAGTGGTGAGGAGAGGAAGGGAGAGAAGAGAAGAGGAAGGGAGATGAGAGGAAGGAAGAGGAGAGGAGAGGAGAGGAAGGGAGAGGAGAGAGAGAGAAGAGGAGAGGAAGGGAGATGAGAGGAGAGGAAGATGAGAGGAGAGAAGAGGAGAGGAGATGAGAGTAGAGGAAGGGAGAGAAGAGAAGAGGAAGGGAGATGAGAGGAGAGGAAGGAAGATGAGAGGAGAGAAGAGGAGAGGAAGGGAGTGGAGAGGAGAGGAAGAAAGAGGAGAGAGAGAGAAGAGGAGAGGAAGGGAGATGAGAGGAGAGGAAGGAAGATGAGAGGAGAGGAGAGGAGAGGAGAGGAGAGGAGAGGAAGAGAGAGAAGAGGAGAGGAATGGAGAGGAGAGAAGAGGAGAGGCCAACACATTGTAAACACTTTTGCCACTGTGCCACTGTGTACACTATGGCTGGAATACGGCTATGCTCTGCTGTGACATTCATGAATCTGCCAACTCAGAAGTGTCATTTGTGTTTTTGTGTCTGTCCGTCCGTCTGTGTGTTAGAGGTCGACCGGCATGGCCGATTAATTAGGGCCGATTTCAAGTTTTCATAACAATCGGTAATCAGCATTTTGGATGCCGATTACATTGCATTCCACGAGGAAAATGTGTGGCAGGCTGACCACCTGTTACGCGAGTGCAGCAAGGAGCCAAGGAAAGTTGCTAGCTAGCATTAAACTTACCTTATAAAAAACAATCAATATAATTATAATTATATTATAATTAAGTCTATAATTTGATATTTGATAGAGCAGTCTGACTGAGCGGTGTTAGGCAGCAGCAGGCTCGTAAACATTCATTCAAACGTCACTGTGTTTGCCAGCAGCTCTTAGCAATGCTTGAGTCACAGCGCTGTTTATGACTTCAACTCCTGAGATTCCTAAGACAACAACATAGCATGGCAGCAACACATGACAACACAGCAGCATGGTAGCGACACAACATGACAATAATATGGTAGCAGCACAAAACGGTAGGAGTACAAAACATGGTGCAAACATTGTTGGGCACAGACAACAGCACAAAGGGCAAGAAGGTAAAGACAACAATACATCACACAAAGCAGCCACAACTGTCAGTAAGAGTGTCCATGATTGAGTCTTTGAAGGAAGAAATTGAGATAAAACTGTCCAGTAAAATAGCTCTGCAGAGGCTGCTATAGCCTTAAGGCGTTCGCATGCTTCCCAGCTGAAATAGTTCAGAAGAGTTTGTGCATATATTATGATTATATTTTGTGACATTTTTGTTCATTTTATACTTCAGTAAGTTTTTTGGGGGAGGGGCTGTTCGGGCACACATTCTTTTCTCAAGGCAAGCTAAAGTCAGTAGCTGAAGTCTGTAGCCGAAGTCTACGCCTCTTCGTCGGTGATTGGTCAACAGTAGGGATTCTTTAAAATAGTCTTGGTTGTCATTCAACGAAAGATGACTTGTTTTCAGTATTTCATTGAGAAATACTGCACCAAACATTATTATTATTATTATTATTTATTTTTTATTAACCCATCCACCACCTGCTAAACCTCTTAGTTAGATGTCAAATTGAGCGACTAAGATCTCCTTGAGCTATTTTAGATTCATTCAGACTATTCTGTCTATGGCGTCTCAAGATGGACAAACTGTACCAATCCCGCTTTTTTCTAATTCTTCAAGCAAATGTCTTTTAGGGAAGTATGCGAGCACCAGCTGAACTGAAGCATGCTGACGCCTTAGCCTAGCCTACCCATAGCATCTAGATTGGTATTGCCCGCTGTAGCTAGCTGCTAGCCTTAGTTTAGCTTAGCCTAGCCGGAAACATGGCTGGATTTGGGGCGGAGGGGAAAATGTGCAGTTTATCATCCCATTCTACAAATTTTGTTATGAGGCTAAGAGAACATTTAGCAGATTCAAAGCCAATTTCCTGCAATTCTGCACATTTTGTCATGTCTAGAATTGAGACTTACAGATGGCCCTCAACCCAAAAAAGTATATATATATATATTTAGGTCGGAGCCCCGGGGCACATGCACTTCGTGCCCATTCGTAAATCCAGCTCTTGCCGGAAATGCTAACGATCATGACCAGATTAAGATGGCAGGGGTTTCTCCTGCTGACCGCGTGGATTAGCACATGATGCACCAGGGACTTGTGCCGACAGCTGTTTACCATCCATAACTCTCTTTCCCAACAAACAGACGAAATGGGCTGCAAGCCTAGCTCAGTTTAAAGGACACAGTTAAAAGTACTAAGTAGTACTGAGATTTACAGTACGGACAGTATTGAGTAGTACTGAGATTTACAGTACGGACAGTATTGAGTAGTACTGAGATTTACAGTACGGACAGTACTGAGTAGTACTGAGATTTACAGTACGGACAGTAATGAGTAGTACTGAGATTTACAGTACGGACAGTAATGAGTAGTACTGAGATTTACAGTACGGACAGTAATGAGTAGTACTGAGATTTACAGTACGGACAGTACTGAGTAGTACTGAGATTTACAGTACGGACAGTACTGAGTAGTACTGAGATTTACAGTACGGACAGTACTGAGTAGTACTGAGATTGATTTACAGTACGGGCAGTACTGAGTAGTACTGAGATTTACAGTACGGACAGTACTGAGTAGTACTAAGACATACAGTACAGACAGTAATGAGTAGTACTAAGTATTACTGTAACATACATAACACTAGTAGTGACATCGTCTTACTGAACAACATTGTTAGGGTGATAAATATATTTAAATTGAGACTTTTTCTGAATTCCAAATGGCATCGTATTTTCTACATAGTGCACTGCTTAGGAATAGAGTACCGTATGTGATGTAGCCTCAAGACATTACCAGTTTGCAAATGTTTTCTTTTTTTCAAGTGAGACCCCATGTCTGTAGGCCTATTTCACCCAAACTTTGTTCCACAAAGCACTAAAAGATGGCAACATGAGGTCCTTGGACAGAAGTGCATGGGGTTTGCATCAGTGCATTTTTTATTTAGTCACTCCAGGAGGTCTTTTTACCCTCAGTTTATGTCCTTTAAAGACATTTTATGTGCAATATGCTGCCACGTTTCTGATGTGGAGTTGGAGTGTCAATATTATGAGTTTTTCATTAATTCATAGGCCTACTATTAAATCATTAATATCATCCTTTAATGCAAATTGACTCCAGACAACTTCTGTCTGTACACAATGTAGAGCCCTGGTGTAAACAGTGTAATACTCATTATAAGAGTGTCTAGACTGCTGCACTATTACAGTCGCCACTTAGTTCAATGAGTTGAGATGTCACCAACACAGTAAATGTTTTTAACTTTCACTACCAAAGGAGTGCTTTTGCTATTTCAACTAAGGCTCCATACATACTTAAAGGGGAATGGTAACACTCTCCTTAAAATTACCCCTTTTTGCAATGATTATTTATAGTAAAGTAATGCATAAAGATGAATAAAATAAATACATTTGACTATAGAGTTTTATTATAATGTAACTCTAAACAAACATGAAATGGAGTGTTCAAATCCTTTTAAACTTTTGACATTTTGAAATCCCACACATTCCAGTCAAGTCATGGTATCGATATTAGCATAATTTTTTACATACTGTAACTCTAAATCAACATGTTTGTTTTGAAATAGAAATTCAATGTACCAGCCATCACCATGCTGTTAATGTATTTATCTCAAGTTGTAAAAAGAGAACATTGTATTGATGACTACTATGCAGAAACAGTCAGAAACTATTGATCTCCTGGGTCTCTTTTAGTCCAAATGTCAGAACTGGGACAAATTTAGGGCAAATCGAACCAAGGTCAGAGTGAAAGGATGCAGATTGGCTAACTGTGTGTGTGTGTGGGGGGGGGGGGATTATCTGATATCCATAAGCCTGATATACACACATGCTCACACACACTGAGTTAAAAACCATAGGGAAATGAAAAGTTTTGCCCAGTGGGGAGTGGGGGGGTTTATTCCAACATTGTACCAGCATGGTTTACCCAACACAGAGTCATATGAATGTGGGTCTAACCCGATCCCAGATTCCCCAGGAGAGATATGTACATACATTGTACCAGCATGGTTTACCCAACACAGAGTCATATGAATGTGGGTCTAACCCGATCCCAGATTCCCCAGGAGAGATATGTACATACATTGTACCAGCATGGTTTACCCAACACAGAGTCTTATGAATGTGGGTCTAACCCGATCACAGATTCCCCAGGAGAGATATGTACATACATTGTACCAGCATGGTTTACCCAACACAGAGTCTTATGAATGTGGGTCTAACCCGATCACAGATTCCCCAGGAGAGATATGTACATACATTGTACCAGCATGGTTTACCCAACACAGAGTCATATGAATGTGGGTCTAACCCGATCACAGATTCCCCAGGAGAGATATGTACATACATTGTACCAGCATGGTTTACCCAACACAGAGTCATATGAATGTGGGTCTAACCCGATCACAGATTCCCCAGGAGAGATATGTACATACATTGTACCAGCATGGTTTACCCAACACAGAGTCTTATGAATGTGGATCTAACCCGATCACAGATTCCCCAGGAGAGATATGTACATACATTGTACCAGCATGGTTTACCCAACACAGAGTCATATGAATGTGGATCTAACCCGATCACAGATTCCCCAGGAGAGATATGTACATACATTGTACCAGCATGGTTTACCCAACACAGAGTCATATGAATGTGGGTCTAACCCGATCACAGATTCCCCAGGAGAGATATGTACATACATTGTACCAGCATGGTTTACCCAACACAGAGTCTTATGAATGTGGATCTAACCCGATCACAGATTCCCCAGGAGAGATATGTACATACATGTAAACAAATAACCAACAGGTTGTAGGATGTGTTGCTGCGTAATATACAGTACTATCTATGGCAGAGTGAAACAACCATGCAACTCCAGTTCTAGATCTTTCCTCTGGCTATAGTTATGTGTCCACATGATGTTAATAGATGTCATTTAGAGTGAGGATGGAGCACTTAGGTTAGTTACAGTATTGTCTGTGCTAGTTATCCCAATTAACGAAAGCCTTTATTTCACCCAGTGATGCAAACACAAATAGGAAGTTGCATCATGTACATCATATCGCATGTAGTGGCAAAGCTGGTTTGTTCTATAATTGCTTCCACAGACAAGCTAATAACCATGCATCTTATTAGGGGAAAGAGAGGCACATCTTTGCAATTCCCAAATGGCACCCTATTCCCTAAATAGTACACTACTTTTGACCAGAGTCCTATGAGCCCTGGTCAAAAGTAGTGCACTATAAAGGGAATAGGGTGCCAGTTGGGACACTCTTTCTCAGCCCATATACTCTGATTGATGCAGAAGACGGATTCAGAAGCAAAACACTTGGAATACGTTCCTCATTAAGAACTTGGAATACGTTCCTCATTAAGAACTTGGAATACGTTCCTCATTAAGTGATTTTGAACCACATAAAATCTAAAAGCAGCTGGCAGGCAAATCCACATTTACAACCTCTTCTGAAATGTCAGCTGTAATTTGTATTTTCTGTAATGATGTCTTCGCTGCAGTGAATCTGTCTCCATACATCAGTAGATGCTATTCTATCCAGATAATATTTAGGGCTTGTACCCCTCTGCCTCTCACAGACAGTGTATGTTTAGATCCCAAATGTCAACCTATTCCAATGGCTGTGGTCAAAACACTACTAGGGAATATGATGCTATTTCAGATGCAGACAGTGATAATTCCTTTATCATTTTAGTAATCCCAAAGTGCCATAAAGACTCCTCCTCTGCTGCTGTCTCAATGGCTTTGGAAGGCACTGACTCTAATCTGGCATCAGATTACAGACTGTATTGATACATAAAGTGTATGACATAGAGGTATGCAGGAGACTATTTGCTGCTGCGTGACAGTATGTGTTATACATACTGCACCAGACTGGCAATGTGAAGTGGTCTGATTAATATTATACTCATTTTCAGGAGGTCGTAGGTTGTCTGAAACGTAACGTGTTGCATCGGGTCAGAGAAGTGAGTCCAGATGTCATTCACTGTGTGCTGTAACCTATGTTCTTCATCCTGGGCTCGTATTTCTAAAGAGTCTCAGAGTAAGAGTGCTGATCTAGGATTAGCACCCCCCAGTCCATTCATTTTTTAAAATATATATATAAAAAACAAAACTGATCCTAGATCACCACTCCTACTCTGAGACGCTTGTGCAGAGTTTCCATCTGAGATTTTACCCCATTGTTCTACCCAAAAGGCTCAGACTTTTCTGCTTCCATCTATGCGGGCCAGCACCCCATGTCTCACTGGACCACGGCTCCAACGGACCTGCTCTGATTTAGAGCCATTGATACTTTTCAGATTGTATTTACATAACAATGGCTGTGAACTTTAACACTTACTTACAGAGCATTCTGCTTGCCACAAGTCTTTAATGTCACACTCCTGATAGAAACACCATAATACTAGAGCTCACATTATCATTAAATACTGGCGACAAGCTGGTGTGGGGTAAGTCTTAGGTGGAAGTGCAACATTGATGAATATTGAATATGGCCCTGTAGGTCTCGTATGGTCCTCCTTTGAATTACACAGATTTAAAATGTACTTACTGGTGGCCCTTGTGGGCGTAACAGGGATACTGCAGGTCCAGTTATTACATGGAAAGGCAGAGAAGACCGAGGCTTTTCCAGAACTTGGCCTAGTTTTTGTTGTCAGAGTGCAGTTGCGTAATGTGGGCTTGATTCTTTGCTCCTCTGCCCCCGAACTGCTGAATTGGTTCTAAACCCTATCGTTTCCGCTCCCTTTAAGTCTACAGTACTAGACTTGAGTCAGGTTTTGACGAGTGAGTCATTGCCGAGCAACAATTTCGCTGTAAAGTTCAAAGCTGAATCATTGACTTATTTGCCTGTAAGGAAATACGGTACATCCGCTGTAACTAGGTGTCACCGTCTATGAGCCACCTGATACTTTAAATACGGTACATCCGCTGTAACTAGGTGTCACCGTCTATGAGCCACCTGATACTTTAAATACGGTACATCCGCTGTAACTAGGTGTCACCGTCTATGAGCCACCTGATACTTTAAATACGGTACATCCGCTGTAACTAGGTGTCACTGTCTATGAGCCACCTGATACTTTAAATACGGTACATCCGCTGTAACTAGGTGTCACCGTCTATGAGCCACCTGATACTTTAAATACGGTACATCCGCTGTAACTAGGTGTCACCGTCTATGAGCCACCTGATACTTTAAATACGGTACATCCGCTGTAACTAGGTGTCACCGTCTATGAGCCACCTGATACTTTAAATACAGTACAGAAGCTGTAACTAGGTGTCACCGTCTATGAGCCACCTGATACTTTAAATACGGTACATCCGCTGTAACTAGGTGTCACCGTCTATGAGCCACCTGATACTTTAAATACGGTACATCCGCTGTAACTAGGTGTCACCGTCTATGAGCCACCTGATACTTTAAATACGGTACATCCGCTGTAACTAGGTGTCACCGTCTATGAGCCACCTGATACTTTAAATACGGTACATCCGCTGTAACTAGGTGTCACCGTCTATGAGCCACCTGATACTTTAAATACAGTACAGAAGCTGTAACTAGGTGTCACCGTCTATGAGCCACCTGATACTTTAAATACGGTACATCCGCTGTAACTAGGTGTCACCGTCTATGAGCCACCTGATACTTTAAATACAGTACAGAAGCTGTAACTAGGTGTCACCGTCTATGAGCCACCTGATACTTTAAATACAGTACAGAAGCTGTAACTAGGTGTCACCGTCTATGAGCCACCTGATACTTTAAATACGGTACATCCGCTGTAACTAGGTGTCACCGTCTATGAGCCACCTGATACTTTAAATACGGTACATCCGCTGTAACTAGGTGTCGCCGTCTATGAGCCACCTGATACTTTAAATACAGTACAGAAGCTGTAACTAGGTGTCACCGTCTATGAGCCACCTGATACTTTAAATACGGTACATCCGCTGTAACTAGGTGTCACCGTCTATGAGCCACCTGATACTGGCATGCTTTAGTTTGTTTAAAGCAAAATGAACACAGACGCTGCCTCCCTCCAAAACCAAGGTGCATGAATTGAGGAGCTAACTAAAGAGAAGAGGAAATATAGCAACTTGGAGAACATTGGAAGTGGATCAAAATGCTTGTTCATTGTTAAAACCAACACTTTTAGTCCCATAGTCTTCATATGTGTTTCTGTATGTTGTATATTAATATGCTGTAGTTTGTTCAAATCACTTTTTCTGTGGTTTCTTTCTTTTTGTTTCCCAGGCCCTGCTATCCCAGTCGGAGTGGACGTACAGGTGGAGAGCCTGGATAGCATCTCAGAAGTAGACATGGTAGGTTGAAGCTACCCAATTTCTGAACTCTGAAGTTATGACGCAACAGCTTCAACTCCGCATTGTGGAAATTATGTGAGAGTAAAATCACCACATCATTAACATTTAAGTCATTATTTCCTGTATCCAAATTGACACGGTTTGTTGGAGTATTTTTGTGCTAGCTAAATCCCTTGAGATCTAACAGACTGTAACATATTGATAGTCGTTAGTGACCATGCAGATGGGCATCATAATGATGGGTACTCCCAACTGTTGCTATTATTATATAATGAGAGTGGGCTGAAAGATGGGGTGAGAGGAAGAGGAGGAGGAGGGGTAGTAGGAGAGGGTGGAGGTGTGGAGGAAGAGGTGTAAGTGGAGGAGGAGAAGGCGTAATGGGAGGAGGAGTAAGAGGAGGAGGAGGCGTAAGTGGAGTGGGAGGGGTAGTAGGAGTGGGGAGGAGGAGGCAGAGGAGGAGGAGTAAGTGGAGGAGGAGGAGGAGGAGGAGGAGGGGTAGTAGGAGGGGGTGGAGGTGGGGAAGAGGGGACCAGAGAAGGAGGTGTAAGTGGAGGAGAAGACGTAAGGGGAGGGGGAGAAGGAGGAAGGGTAGGAGGAGGCATAAGTGGAGGAGGAGGAGATGGGGTAGTAGGAGGGGAGGGGGAGGAGCCGTAAGTGGAGGAGGAGGAGGAGAAGGAGGAGGTTTCAGTTTCTTTGTAGTAGAGCTCAACCCCAGAGGTGTGAGAGGTTGCAGAGAAATCAAAGACACTGATCTAGACTTATCTGCTCTGTCCGTTGACTTTCAGCCTACACTTAATTTCAGCCCCAACAGGATTTGAACCCAAAGTTCTGTAAGCTCTGACAGCTGGGTTTAAGACTTGCATTTATATAATATAGTACTTTTTGCAAAGTCATAGCTTTATTTTCTGGGTATAATTCACTCATTGGATAACTCAACCCCAAATGTCCTCAGTAGCGTAGTTACTATGCTTGAGTATGATGATTCACTGGACATAGTTACTATCCTAGAGTATGATGATTCACTGGACATAGTTACTATCCTAGAGTATGATGATTCACTGGACATAGTTACTATCCTAGAGTATGATGATTCTCTGGACATAGTTACTATCCTAGAGTACGATGATTCACTGGGTGTAGTTACTACCCTAGAGTATGATGATTCACTGGGTGTAGTTACTATGCTTGAGTATGATGATTCACTGGGTATAGTTACTACCCTAGAGTATGATGATTCACTGTACATAGCTACTACCCTAGAGTATGATGATTCACTGGGCATAGTTACTATCCTAGAGTATGATGATTTACTGGGTGTAGTTACTATCCTAGAATATGATGATTCACTGGGCATAGTTACTATCCTAGAGTATGATGATTTACTGGGTGTAGTTACTATCCTAGAATATGATGATTCACTGGGTGTAGTTACTATCCTAGAGTATGATGATTCACTGGGCATAGTTACTATCCTAGAATATGATGATTCACTGGGCACAGTTACTATCCTAGAGTATGATGATTCACTGGACATAGTTACTATGCTAGAGTATGATGATTCATTGTGTGTAGTTACTATGCTAGAGTATGATGATTCACTGGACATAGTTACTATTCTAGAGTATGATGATTCACTGGGTGTAGTTACTATCCTAGAGTATGATGATTCACTGGGTGTAGTTACTAACCAAATCAAATCAAATCAAATCAAATTTTATTTGTCACATACACATGGTTAGCAGATGTTAATGCGAGTGTAGCGAAATGCTTGTGCTTCTAGTTCCGACAATGCAGTAATAACGAACAAGTAATCTAACTAACAATTCCAAAAAAAACTACTGTCTTATACACAGTGTAAGGGGATAAAGAATATGTACATAAGGATATATGAATGAGTGATGGTACAGAGCAGCATAGGCAAGATACAGTAGATGATATCGAGTACAGTATATACATATGAGATGAGTATGTAAACCAAGTGGCATAGTTAAAGTGGCTAGTGATACATGTATTACATAAGGATGCAGTCGATGATATAGAGTACAGTATCTACGTATGCATATGAGATGAATAATGTAGGGTAAGTAACATTATATAAGGTAGCATTGTTTAAAGTGGCTAGTGATATATTTACATCATTTCCCATCAATTCCCATTATTAAAGTGGCTGGAGTAGAGTCAGTGTCATTGACAGTGTGTGGCAGTAGCCACTCAATGTTAGTGGTGGCTGTTTAACAGTCTGATGGCCTTGAGATAGAAGCTGTTTTTCAGTCTCTCGGTCCCAGCTTTGATGCACCTGTGCTGACCTCGCCTTCTGGATGACAGCGGGGTGAACAGGCAGTGGCTCGGGTGGTTGATGTCCTTGATGATCTTTATGGCCTTCCTGTAGCATCGGGTGGTGTAGGTGTCCTGGAGGGCAGGTAGTTTGCCCCCGGTGATGCGTTGTGCAGACCTCACTACCCTCTGGAGAGCCTTACGGTTGAGGGCGGTGCAGTTGCCATACCAGGCGGTGATACAGCCCGCCAGGATGCTCTCGATTGTGCATCTGTAGAATTTGTGAGTGTTTTTGGTGACAAGCCGAATTTCTTCAGCCTCCTGAGGTTGAAGAGGCGCTGCTGCGCCTTCCTCACGATGCTGTCTGTGTGAGTGGACCAATTCAGTTTGTCTGTGATGTGTATGCCGAGGAACTTAAAACTTGCTACCCTCTCCACTACTGTTCCATCGATGTGGATGGGGGGGTGTTCCCTCTGCTGTTTCCTGAAGTCCACAATCATCTCCTTAGTTTTGTTGACGTTGAGTGTGAGGTTTTTTTCCTGACACCACACTCCGAGGGCCCTCACCTCCTCCCTGTAGGCCGTCTCGTCGTTGTTGGTAATCAAGCCTACCACTGTTGTGTCGTCCGCAAACTTGATGATTGAGTTGGAGGCGTGCGTGGCCACGCAGTCGTGGGTGAACAGGGAGTACAGGAGAGGGCTCAGAACGCACCCTTGTGGGGCCCCAGTACCCTAGAGTATGATGATTCACTGGACATAGTTACTACGCTAGAGTATGATGATTCATTGTGTGTAGTTACTATTCTAGAGTATGATGATTCACTGGACATAGTTACTATTCTAGAGTATGATGATTCACTGGGTGTAGTTACTATCCAAGAGTATGATGATTCACTGTACATAGTTACTACGCTAGAGTATGATGATTCACTGTGTGTAGTTACTATCCTAGAGTATGATGATTCACTGGGTGTAGTTACTGTCCTGTTTCCATTTTCCGGTCATCCACACGTTAGTTAGACATTAAACCCTTCCCTTCCTCTCCTCTCCTCCAATAGGACTTCACCATGACCCTGTACCTGAGACACTATTGGAAGGACGAGCGTCTGTCCTTCACCAGCTCCACCAATAAGAGCATGACATTTGACGGGCGTCTGGTCAAGAAGATCTGGGTGCCCGATGTGTTCTTCGTCCACTCCAAGAGATCCTTCATCCATGACACCACCACAGTCAACATCATGCTCAGGGTCTTTCCCGACGGACACGTTCTGTACAGCCTGAGGTGGAGCTGGGATGCTTTGGGGACTAGGGTTGCAAAATTTCAGTCACTTTTCCAAAATTCCCTTGTTTTCAAGAATTCCTGGTTGGAAGATTCCCTGAATCAGAGGTAGCAGGAAATCCAGAATCCTCCAACCAGGATTTCTGGAAAATCTAGTCATTTTTGCAACCTTACTGGTGACATTGTGCAGGTCATTCTTTGTCATGCAGGGTTGGGATCAATTCAGATTTCAATTAACTTTCTAAATTGACTGGTGCTAGTGCTGGGCTGAAACAAAAACCTACACACGCTGCTCCAAAGTGATTGACTGCTCATATTGTCAATACTTGGAATGATGTACTTAGCTGTTGACTTAAGAATTTTAAATGTATTCAGTTTGGAATATTAATAGTATCCTAACTTTTTATACTAAACATAACATGCTTCTGTGCAGGATGTAGGTATGTTGACACCTAGACAAGAAGATACATTTGCATTTTGCTCCTGTTGTTAGTTAAAATTAGAAATGTGCTTCTGGCTGGTGATGTTCTTTTATTTCTTTTTTTATCTGCTTTTGAAAAATAGTCCAAAATGTGAAGGTACTACTAAGTTGTTGTTTCATGCCAGATAGTTTGGTCTTTTATGCTGCTCAAAGTCATTCACCAGACAATATATGCACAAATTGTATTTTAATGGCTTGAGAACATGCTCATTGTTATTCATGACAGGGGCCCTGTTTTTTCACATCGTCTACTACATACAGTTATAGTCAGTGTGAAGTTTTGAATTGGTGTGTGTGGAACAGTAAGGACAACATCATGGACCAAATGTATTTGGTGTTGTGAACATGTGATTCAGTGTAGGGAGACCGCACTCCAAAAAATGACATTTTCCAAATTCTTTGATGCTCTTTATTTATTTCAGAAGGCAAAAAAGAGCCTATAATATCTACAAGAACGTAATGTTATGTGTTGTAAGGCTCATGGAGGAATCGTAAAGTTGTCGATGTCACATCATGGATCTGTGTTGTCCTTACTGTACAGGGTGACAGTGACAGCAGCCTGTAACATGGACTTCAGCCGCTTTCCTTTGGACACCCAGTCCTGCTCCCTGGAGCTAGAGAGCTGTGAGTAGGCTAACTTTCAGAGTTTCACTGAAAATCTTCATTGACCTTTCGAAAATATGTCAGGGCATACTATTTAGTATTTTGTTTGTCTACAGTATACACAAACAGAACAGTATTATTGAGAATATCTAAATGTTTTTAAGCTTTGAATAATTAGATGAGTAGACAGGCAAAGAGTAGAGACCCACAGATGTCAATTTCATTGAAAACATAATTATTTCAACCAGTGGGGGACGTCAGAAAGACAGGGATTGAACTCAGAACTCAGGTTTATACAGTACATGTGCGTTTCCTGCTGGGGTTGTTACCACTGGCCCACACAGGCACCACTTTTATCTCTAACGTTGGTTGTGCCCCCCAGATGCATATACGGATGAGGACCTGATGCTGTACTGGAAGAGTGGGGATGAGTCCTTGAGTACGGATGACCGTATCTCCTTGTCTCAGTTCCTCATCCAGAAGTTCCACACCACATCTCGGCTGGCCTTCTACAGCAGTACTGGTAATAATCACCATAGCCATGTGAGAATCACACATTCCCAGAAAAAATCTGGTAACTTTGCAAAAATTCTCTGGTTTTCCAGAAATCCTTGGTTGGAATAAGCAGAAAACCTGGAATCCTTCAACCAAAATTTCTGAAAAACCTGGGAATTTTTGGTAAGTTACCAGCATTTTTCAACCCTACCAGTGATATTATTATTGATCCATACCTATCCATTGTGTTCCTCCTCATGTACAGGCTGGTACAACCGTCTGTACATCAACTTCACCCTGCGGAGACACATCTTCTTCTTCCTGCTTCAGACCTACTTCCCGGCTACCCTCATGGTTATGCTGTCTTGGGTGTCCTTCTGGATTGACCGCAGGGCCGTCCCAGCTCGTGTCTCCCTGGGTAAGATGCTAGCGCTACTATGGAAGATCAATATTCAGAAGTGGTACAGTTAATGCTGTATCTAGTGCTGCTTAATCCCCTCATTGCCAGATGTCAGGCTTTCTGTAGTTTTTCATTTATTACAGTGTATTTCAGAGGTTGGAACAGTAAAGCCATCTCTGTCAGACCTTTTTAAAGTGCTGGTGGATGATGAAAGTAAACATATTTAAAGATAGTTTGATTCTTCGACAGGGTCTGACTGTCTTCTTGGAAAAGAATACAGAAGAGAGCAGTCTTGAACTCTTGTTATTTCCTTCTCCTGTTCCCTGCAGGTATCACTACAGTGCTCACCATGTCCACCATCATCACTGGAGTCAACGCCTCCATGCCCAGAGTATCCTACATCAAAGCAGTGGACATCTACCTGTGGGTCAGCTTCGTGTTTGTCTTCCTGTCTGTCCTGGAGTATGCTGCTGTCAACTACCTGTCCACTGCACAGGACCGCAGGGAACGCAAGATGAGAGACGAGATGAGGGAAAGGGCCAGGTCACAGGTAATAAAATGCTACCACAGTACTGTACAGTACTCCTTTTTCCAAGACAAAATCGCAAGATCTCTTGAGAATACAGTTTGCTCTTCATTTCATGCAGTTTGGTTGGATTAACAAACACTTCTGACGCGTTATACTTCCTTGTCTCTTCTATGGCCAAATCTAACGTATGCCAACATCATGTCAAATCTCTCATTGACATGAATTCAAAAGTTCAAATTACAGGCTTGCATCTCAAGTTAGTTTAGTTCCATTTTCCCTGGCACAACCTCTGTCTTTCTCACCTTCTCTCCTGACCTGCAGTCGCTGCCCTGCACCTGTGGCATGTCCCAGACCAGGACCATGCTATTAGACGGGACCTACAGCGAGGCGGACACTAACAGCCTGGCCGGCTACACCTCAGGAACTATGGGGCCCGAGGAGGACATGGATATGCCCCGCGACATGATGACTGAGAAGCAGCCTCCTGGAGAACACACAGTGGTCCACCTGTCTGCCAGCAGCGAGTCAACGACAACCAAGAAGAAAGGCATCAGGGCCCTCAATATTATACAGAATACACACACCATCGACAAGTACTCCAGGATGTTATTCCCTGGCTCCTATATCCTATTCAACATAATCTACTGGTGTTCATACTGTTTAGGAGCGTAGGGTCTACTGTATAGGAGCATAGGGTCTACTGTTTAGGAGCGTAGGGTCTACTGTTTAGGAGCATAGGGTCTACTGTTTAGGAGCGTAGGGTCTAATGTTTAGGAGCGTAGGGCCTAATGTTTAGGAGCGTAGGATCTACTGTTTAGGAGCGTAGGGTCTACTGTATAGGAGCGTAGGGTCTACTGTTTAGGAGCGTAGGATCTACTGTTTAGGAGCGTAGGGTCTAATGTTTAGGAGCGTAGGGTCTACTGTTTAGGAGCGTAGGGTCTACTGTTTAGGAGCGTAGGGTCTACTGTTTAGTAGCGTAGGATCTACTGTTTAGGAGCGTAGGATCTAATGTTTAGGAGCGTAGGATCTACTGTTTAGGAGCGTAGGATCTAATGTATAGGAGCGTAGGGTCTACTGTTTAGGAGCGTAGGATCTACTGTTTAGGAGCGTAGGGTCTACTGTTTAGGAGCGTAGGGTCTACTGTTTAGGAGCGTAGGGTCTACTGTTTAGGAGCGTAGGATCTACTGTTTAGGAGCGTAGGATCTAATGTTTAGGAGCGTAGGATCTACTGTTTAGGAGCGTAGGGTCTACTGTTTAGGAGCGTAGGGTCTACTGTTTAGGAGCGTAGGGTCTACTGTTTAGGAGCGTAGGATCTACTGTTTAGGAGCGTAGGATCTACTGTTTAGGAGCGTAGGATCTACTGTTTAGGAGCGTAGGATCTACTGTTTAGGAGCGTAGGATCTAATGTTTAGGAGCGTAGGGTCTACTGTTTAGGAGCGTAGGGTCTACTGTTTAGGAGCGTAGGGTCTAATGTTTAGGAGCGTTGGGTCTAATGTTTAGGAGCGTAGGGTCTACTGTTTAGGAGCGTAGGGCCTAATGTTTAGGAGCGTAGGATCTACTGTTTAGGAGCGTAGGATCTACTGTTTAGGAGCGTAGGGCCTAATGTTTAGGAGCGTAGGGTCTAATGTTTAGGAGCGTAGGATCTACTGTTTAGGAGTGTAGGGTCTACTGTTTAGGAACGTAGGGTCTACTGTTTAGGAGCATAGGATCTACTGTTTAGGAGTGTAGTGTCTAATGTTTAGGAGCGTAGGGCCTAATGTTTAGGAGCGTAGGGCCTAATGTTTAGGAGCGTAGGGTCTAATGTTTAGGAGCGTAGGATCTACTGTTTAGGAGCGTAGGGTCTAATGTTTAGGAGCGTAGGGCCTAATGTTTAGGAGCGTAGGGTCTAATGTTTAGGAGCGTAGGATCTACTGTTTAGGAGCGTAGGGTCTACTGTTTAGGAGCGTAGGGTCTACTGTTTAGGAGCATAGGGTCTAATGTTTAGGAGCATAGGGTCTACTGTTTAGGAGCGTAGGATCTACTGTTTAGGAGCGTAGGATCTAATGTTTAGGAGCGTAGGGTCTACTGTTTAGGAGCGTAGGGTCTACTGTTTAGGAGCGTAAGGTCTAATGTTTAGGAGCGTAGGGTCTACTGTATAGGAGCGTAGGATCTACTGTTTAGGAGGGTCTAATGTTTAGGCGCAGTATTGGCCCTGGTCAATTGTAGTGCACTATCTAGGAAGTAGGGTGCCATTTGGGATGCATCCTATGTTCATCAAATGAATGTGTTTAACACACTCATCAAGGACAAGGGAGGCTGCAGTTGGTGTTTACATGGACATTTAGTACTAATGGATAATATTTAGGATGGACTTTTGACTGCGGCACTGGCATATATAAGACTGATCTGTACTGAAAAAATATATAAATGCAACATGCAACAATTTCAATAATTTTACTGAGTTACAGAAATCAACCAATTGAAATTAATTTCTTATATCCTAATCTATGGATTTCACATGACTGGGCAGGGGCACAGCCATGGGTGGGCCTGGGAGGGCATAGGCACACCCACTGGGTAGCCAGGCCCAGCCAATCAGAATGAGTTTTTCTCCACAAAAGGGCTTTATTTCAGATAGAAATATTCCTCAGTCCCATCAGCTGCCTGGGTGGCTGGTCTCAGATGAAGAAGTTGGATGTGGAGGTCTTGGGCTGGCGTGGTTACACGTGGTCTGTGTTTGTGAGGCCAGTTGGACGTACTGCCAAATTCTCTAAATCAACGGTGGAGGCGGCTTCCGGTAGAGAAATTAACATTAATTTATCTGGCAACAGCTCTGGACATTCTTGCAGTCAGCATGACAATTGAACGGTCCCTCAAAACTTGAGACATCTGTGGTATTGTGTTGTGTGACACAACTGCACATTTTAGAGTGGCCTTTTATTGTCCCCAGCACAAGGTGCACCTATGTAAGTGTCATGCTGTTTAATCAACTTCTTGTTTTGCCTGTCAGGTGGATGAATTATCTTGGCAAAGGATAAATGCTCACAAACAGGGATGATATTTTTGCATATGGAATATTTCTGGGATCTTTTATTTCCGCTCATGAAACATGGGACCAACACTTTACATGTTGCATTTATATTTTTGTTCAGTATATATGGGTCTGTGCTTACTATGTATATTACGGTAAGTGTGACTCACTCACGAAGGATGAAAGAGCTGGCGAGCATCTGAGAGACAGAGACTGAGTTCTATGTGGATATTTGGCACAGATGACAAGAGAAAAGCACGAGAGAGAGAGAGAGAGAGATGTTCTTCATCATCCCACTCTAGCTTTTGTGAATTCCTCTTAATGTATTCCACAGCGTGATTGACTGCTCTGCAAGTACGTATCAGCGGTTGTTTAAAAACTATTTTGTCCACAGAAGTCTTTTGTACAAATATACAGTATGTCTACAATGTTGTTAACTTTGCATTCAGGTCTATTTGACCAAGTACCAGTTCAGCCTGGTGGTGGAGTATAATAGTAATGTCAAATGTAGTGCACGGCAGTATATAGAGAACATGATGCCATTAGGGACACACACGATGACTGTACAGTAAATTGCTCTGGATTAGAGCGTCTGCTACATACAGCACAAGTCAAAATTTTGGACACACCTACTCATTCAAGGGTTTTTCTTTATGTTTACTATTTTCTATGTTGTAGAAAAATAGTGAAGACATCAAAGCTATGAAATAACACATATGGAATCATGTAGTAATCAAAAAAGTGTTAAACACATCAAAATATATTTTAGATTTTAGACTCTTCAAAGTAGCCACCCTTTGCCTTGATGACAGCTTAGCATTGTCTCAACCAGCTTCATGAGGTAGTCACCTGGAATGCTTTTCCAACAGACTTGAAGGAGTTCTCACATACTGTATGCTGAGCACTTGTTGGCTGCCTTCACTCTGCGGTCCAACTCATCCCAAACAATCTCAATTGGGTTGAGGTCGGGTGATTGTGGAGGCCAGCTCATCTGATGCAGCACTACATCACTCTCCTTCTTGGTCAAATAGCCATTACTATCACAACTCAGGATATGACCCATATGCAGACACAGGAGGCAGATAGTACAGTTCTCAGATGATTTAT
Organism: Oncorhynchus kisutch; assembly: GCF_002021735.2. Lineage (NCBI taxonomy): Eukaryota > Metazoa > Chordata > Actinopteri > Salmoniformes > Salmonidae > Oncorhynchus > Oncorhynchus kisutch. The sequence goes on from NC_034187.2 coordinate 14,000,544, forward strand.
TGTAAACATGGGGCAGGCAAAGGGCAGGTCGAGGACCGGCAGGGGTTTGTGATCAGGTCTGAGTCAGGCAGGTACAGGACAGCAGGCAGGCTCGGGGTCAGGGCAGGCAGAGGTTTGTAATTAGGTTAGAGCCAGGCAGGTACAGGATGGCAGGCAGGCTCGGGGTCAGGTCAGGCAGAGGTTCGTAATTAGATCAGAGTCAGGCAGGTACAGGATGGCAGGCAGGCTCGGGGTCAGGGCAGGCAGAATAGTCAGAACCGGGAAAACTAGGAAACAGGAGACATAGGGTTGTGAGATATAGGTTTAATTCTGGACACATGAAAAGTGGGATGTATACGGAGTGTATGGGGCAAAGGAAGATGAACAGCAGAGGGGCTAAGGATCTTGGAGATGGGTAAGGGCTGATAAAATAGGGAGGACAGTTTGCGGGACAGGTGGTAGGATTAGTGGAGACGAGGCAGCGAAGAGTCGTCTCCAAGTCCTGATTGGCTCTCTCCGACTGGCCATTGGACTGGGTATGAAAACCAGAGGACAGGCTGGCCGATGACCCAATAAGGGTGCAGAACTCCTTCCAGAACAGGCACGAGAACTGGGGACCGCGATCTGAAATCATGTCGACCGACAGTCCATGAATCTGGAAGACGGGCTGCACCATGAGCTGGGCCGTCTCCTGAGCTGAGGGCAACTTTGGAAGGAGAATAAAATGGAAGCATGGTGGTGTTGCCATCAGCCGGCGGGAGGCCCGTGACGAAGTCCAAGGATATATGGGACCAGGGGCAGTAAAGGACAGGAAGTGGTTGAAGGAGGCCAGCCGGAGCTTGCCGCAGAGTCTTGTTCTAGGCACACACATTACAGGCGGCAATGAATGCAGAGACATCAGGAACCATGGTGGGCCACCAAAACCGTTGTCAGTCCTTGGTCCGACGGGAGCCAGGATGACAGGTGAGTCTCAAGGAATGTACCCATTCCAGAACAGGAGCACGGGCCCGGGACAAACACTCGGTTAGCTGCGAACACTCGGTTAGCCTGCCTGGAGTTGAGACAATTGGCGCTGCGGAGATATTCCAGGTTCATATGGTCCATCCACATCAAAAATGGCTGTTCTGCCCCTTCTAACCAGTTCCTCCACTCCTCCAACGCCATCTTGACAGCAAGTAATTCTCGATTTCCCACGTCGTAGTTCCTCTCGGCTGGGTTAAGGCGATGGGAAAGGAAGGTGCAGGGATGCAGCTTCTGATCCTGAGCAGAGCGTTGGGAGAGGACAGCCCCCACTCAAACGTCCGAGGTGTCGACCTCCACCACAAACTGACGGGATGGGTCCGGATGGATTAATATGGGGGCTGTAGGGAATCGCTGCTTGAGGTCAGAGAATGCCCGGTCAGCTGCTTTGAGACCATATGAACGGCACCTTGGGAGAGATGAGTGCAGAGAGGGGGGAAGCAAGGGTGCTGTAACCCCAAATGAAACAACGATAGTAATTGGCAAACCCCAGGAAAGGCTGCAGTTGCACTCTGGGTGTGGGTTAAGGCCAAACCACCACCGCTCTCAACTAGTCAGGTTCGATCTGAACACTCCCTGCAGCGATTCCTAGGAACGAGATGGTGATGCGATGGAACTCACACTTCTCCGACCTTCATGGACAGCTGCATCTCCAGGAGACGCTAGAGGACCTGTCGGACATGGAGGATGTGCTCTTGAGCTGACCGGAAATAGATGAGGTCGTACAGGGGAAAAAAACACAAATCGGTTCAACATGTCTCGGAGCACATAATGACCAGGGCCTGGAACACTGCGGGAACGTTGGTCAGTCCAAAAGGCCTCACCAGGTTCTCGTAGTGCCCACTAGCCGTGTTAAAAGCAGTTTTCCACTCATTCCCTTCCCGTATCCAAATCAGATCAAATCAAATTGTATTAGACACATGCGCCGTATATAACAGGTGTAGACCTTACTATGAAATGCTTACTTACGAGCCCCTAACCAACAATGCAGTAAAAAAAACATGAATAAGAATAAGAAATAAAGTAACAAGTAGTTAAAGAGCAGTAAAATAACAATAGTGAAACTATATACAGGGAGGTACTGGTACAGAGGCAATGTGCGGGGGCACCGGTTTGTCGAGGCAATGCAAATAGTCTGGGTAGCCATTTGATTAGATATTTAGGAGTCTTTTGGCTTGGGGGTAGAAGCTGTTTAGAAGTCTCTTGGACCTAGACTTGGCTTGCCGTGTGGTAGCAGAGAGAACAGTCTATGACTAGGGTGGCTGGAGTCTTTGACAATTTTTAGGGCCTTCCTCTGACACCGCCTGGTATAGAGGTCCTGGATGGCAGGAAGCTTGGCCCCAGTGATGTACTGGGCCATACGCACTACCCTCTGTAGTGCCTTGCAGTCTGAGGCCGAGCAGTTGCCATACCAGGCAATGATGCAACTAGGCAGGATGCTCTCGATGGTGCAGCTGTAGAACCTTTGAGGATCTGAGGATCCATGCCAAATCTCTTCAGTCTCCTGAGGAGGAATAGGTTTTGTCGTGCCCTCTTCACTACTGTCTTGGTGTGCTTGGACCATGTTAGTTTGTTGGTGATGTGGACACCAAGGAACTTGAGGCTCTCAACCTGCTCCACTACAGCCCCGTCGATGAGAATGGGGGTGTGCTCGGTCCTCTTTTTCCTGTAGTTCACAATCACCTCCTTTGTCTTGATCACGTTAAGGTAGAGGTTGTTATCCTGGCACCACACGGTCAGGTCTCTGACCTCCTCCCTGTAGGCTGTCTTGTCATTGTCGGTGATCAGGCCTACCACTGTTGTGTCATCGGCAAACTTAACGATGGTGTTGGAGTCGTGTCTGGCCGTTCAGTCATGAGTGAACAGGGAGTACAGGAGGGGACTGAGCACACACCCCTGGGGCCCCTGTGTTGAGGATCAGCATGGCGGATGTGTTGTTACCTACCCTTACCACCTGGGGGCGGCACGTCAGGAAGTCTAGGAACCAGTTGCAGAGGGAGGTGTTTAGTTCCAGGATCCTTAGAGGGAGGTGTTTAGTTCCAGGGTCCTTAGCTTAGTGATGAACTTTGAGGGCACTATGGTGTTGAACGCTGAGCTGTAGTCAATGAATAGCATTCTCACATAGGTGTTCCTTTTGTCCAGGTGGGAAAGGACAGTGTGGAGTGCAATAGAGATTGCATCATCTGTGGATCTGTTAGGGTGGTATGCAAATTGGAGTCTAGGGTTTCTGGGATAATGGTGTTGATGTGAGCCATGACCAGCCAATCAAAAGCACTTCATGGCTACAGACGTGAGTGCTACGGGTCAATAGTAATTTAGGCAGGTTACCTTTGCTTTCTTGGGCACAGGGACTATGGTGGTCTGCTTAAAACATGTTGGTATGCATTCCGAAGGCCCAACTTGGAGAAGATGTTTACTCCCTGGAGAGGCTCGAAAGCTGAGGAGATGAGTGGTAGCAGTTAACGGTTTTTAACTGTAATGTCATTGAGACCCCGGTAGTCGATACACAGATGCTGCAGGGTCTTGTCCTTCTTCTCCACAAAGAAGAACCCTGCGCCAGCGGGGGAGGAAGAGGGACGCATAAACCCAGCAGTGAGAGAGTCCTCAATATACCTTTCCGTTGCGTTGGTCTCCGGACCTGACAGGGAATAAAGTCGCCCCCGAGGAGGTGTAGTACCCAGTAGAAGGTCGATGGCGCAGTCATATGGCCGATGCGGAAGAGGAGAGGTGGCATGGGCCTTGCTGAAAACCTCCTGGAGGTCCTGGTATTCCGCAGGAATGATGGAGAGGTTCAGGACTTCTCCCAAGCCACAGGAAGACTTCCCGGGGCAGGCAGTGCCGACTTCAGACAATGTGCATGGCAAAACGGGCTCAAACCACGATAGAACCAGTCGATCAGAGGATTGTGCCTCTGGAGCCAGGAGAATCCCAAAACCACGGGTGCATGAGGGGATTCAATGGGCAGGAACTGCACACTTTTACTGTGATTTTCCGACACTCTCTGGTTAATGGGAAATGTAATGTGGGCGACTCTGCCAATAGAGTGCCCTTCCAACGCTCTGACGTCCATGGGAATGGAGAGGGGTTGTGTGGGGATTCCCAGCTCCAACACCAGGGTCAATGAAAACCTAGTTAGATTTGGACTGGTCACCCCACATCAGGGAAGCATGGAGAGATGTACGAGCAATGGAGGATGGGAAACACACCGTACGGCTCACCAGCGTACTCGTACCTACTTGATGAGCGTGGGTTTTTAATGGGCAGGTAGCTAAGAAATGTCCCGTAGCTCCACAATATAGACAACTCTGGGTGTTAAGTCTGTATGCACTCAGCCGGGGACAATTTAGCCCAGCCCAGTTGCATGGGCTCCGAAGGAGTCTAGTCGGCAGCCCTCTGTGATTCACGAGAGAACTCGGGTGACATTGGGTTCACTCGGACATGTAGACTTCGGGGGTCTCCGGGATTCGAGGGCGAGCAAGAGTGACTGGGCACAGATTCCCTCTCCCTCCTACGTTCTCGTAGCCGCCCATCAATCCAAATGGTCAAGGCTATGAGGGAGTCAAGGTCCATGGGCAGCTCCCTGGCTGTGATCTCATCTTTGATCACCTCTGATAATCCGTGAAGGAACATGTCGAACAATGCTTCCGGATTCCAGGCACTCTCAGCCACCAACGCGCGAAAATCCACTGAGTAGTCTGCCACACTACAGGAGTCTTGACGTAGCTGGAGCAACTTACGAGCAGCTTCTCTCCCGGACAACGGAGAATCAAACACCTTCCGTACTTCCGCCACAAACTCCTCCTCCCTCCCGGACATCAGCGTTATGAGGTACGGCAGGTTCCAGATTCTCCAGCGTAGCGCTCCGGAGGATGTGAGCGGGGTTCTCAGGTCACTGGGGTAGGCTGGGAAGAAACGCCGCTGTTGGAGGGGTTGCTGAGTCTGTGGGATTACTGGTGTGGCCTGCTGCCTAGTAGGGAATATGCAGAATTGCTCCAGCAATGTATCGAACGCCTGGTCATGGCTTTCTGCCATGGAGTCCCTCCATAAGGCATTGCAGTAACTCCTCGTGTCTTCCAATGGCGGCTCCTTGCTGGGAGACAGCATTGTGGAATTGGTCTGAGTCTGCTGGGTCAGTCATGGCCAGTTCGTACTATCACGACTCAGGATATGACCCAGATGCAGACACAGGAGACAGATAGTACAGTTCCCAGATAATTTATTGTAAACATGGGGCAGGCAAAGGGCAGGTCGAGGACAGGCAGGGGTTCGTGATCAGGTCTGAGTCAGGCAGGTACAGGACGGCAGGCAGGCTCGGGGTCAGGGCAGGCAGAGGTTCATAATTAGGTCAAAGTCAGGGAGGTACAGGACGGCAGGCAGACTCGGGTCAGGGCAGGCAGAGGTTCATAATTAGGTCAAAGTCAGGGAGGTACAGGACGGCAGGCAGACTCGGGTCAGGGCAGGCAGAATAGTCAGAACCGGGAAAACTAGGAAATAGAACATCAGAAAAAGGAAGACTGGAAAGCACGCTGGTAAGACCTGACAAGACAAACTGGCAACAGACAAACAGAGAACACAGGTATAAATACAAAGGATAATGGGGTGATGGGCGACACCAGAAGGGGGGTGGAGACAAGATCAGAGTGTGACACTTACACAGCCTGGAGGTGTGATTTGGGTCATTGTCCTGTTGAAAAACAAATTATAGTGCCACTAAGCGCAAACCAGATGAGATGGCGTATCGATGCAGAATGCTGTGGTAGACACGCTGGTTAAGTGTTTCTTGAATTCAACAGTGTCACCAGCAGAGCACCCCCAAACCTCCTCCTTCATGCTTCATGGTGGGAACTACACATGCGGACATCAGCAATTCAACTACTCTGCGTCTCACAAAGACACGGTGGTTGGTACCAAAAATCTCAAATTTGGACTCATCAGACAAAAGGACAAATTTCCACCAGTCTAATGTCCATTGCATATGTTTCTTGGCATAAGCAAGTCTCTTCTTATTATTGGTGACCTTTAGTAGTGGTTCCTTTGCAGCAATTCGACCATGAAGGATGGTTTAAGCAGTCTCCTATGAACTGTTGATGTTGAGATGCGTCACTTGAACTCTGTGAAGCATTTATTTGGGCTGCAATCTGATGTGCAGTTAATTCTAATTAATATATCCTATACAGCAGAGGTAACTCTGGGTCTTCCTTTCCTGTGGTGGTCCTCATGAGAGCCAGTTTCATCATGGTTTTTGCGACTGCACTTGAAGAAACTTTCAATGTTCTTGAAATTTTCCAGATGGACTGAACTTCATGTCTTAAAATAATGATGGACTGTCGTTTCTCTTTGCTTATTTGAGCTGTTCTTGCCATAATATGGACTTGGTCTTTTGCCAAATAAAGCTATCTTCTGTATACCACCCCTACCTTGTCACAATACAACTGATTGGCTCAAATGCATTAAGAAGGAAAGAATTTCCACAAATTAACTTTAACAAGGCACACCTGTTAATTGTTATGCATTCCAGGTGACTACCTCATTAAGCTGGTTGAGAGAAGGTCAAGAGTGTGCAAAGCTGTCATCAAGGCAAAGGATGGCTACTTTGAAGAATCTCAAATATAAAATATATTTTGATTTGTTTAGCACTTTTTTGGTTACTAAATTGTTCCATACTATATAGAAAATAGTAAAAATAATGAAAAACCCTTGAATGTTTAGGTGTGTCTAAACCTTTGACTGGTACTGTAAGTACGTGAAATGTATGTAATATAGTATATAATAATGGTTTGTGGTTCAGGTAAGGTCTTTCTCAGAGGTGCTAAAACAGCTGTGTAGTTCTTAAAGCACGACAACAACGTAGAGCATTTCAAACGGGAAACATCTTCAGTTATAAGCTCATGCGTAACCTAATGTATTAATTAAAGCTGAGAAATCATGTATAGATATGCATTTTCTTTTTTTCTGATACCTCACATAATATAATATGGTCACATTGTATGGATTACATGCCATTGTACAAAATAATGTAGGCGTACAATGTATATACATCTAAAAAACAAATGTTATTTTGTGCCACTATGGCACTTCATGAAGGTTAGTGGAATGAAGGTGTGGAATTTCAAAACTTCTGAGGTGTCCTATGCCATCAGCCTTCATACCTTAACAAGCTAATGTAGAGCAACAACAGCACATGGCTTGAGATAAGGTGTCCCAGGGCCCATGTGCTCTGATAAAAAGTAGTGCACTATGTAGGGAATAGGATGCCATTTGGGATAGAAGCATTGATATCTTCTTAAATGTACAGTATTGTTAATTGACCACTTGAGTCTTTATTAGTCAGGTGAATAACTGGAATTCAACTACTTTCAGTAAACTGTAGTTTTGTGTCAAACTGTGGACAGAAAGTTACTTTAAATCGATGCAGCTGCAGGTTATTTCGTCACCAGACAACAGTTTACAGAACACGTTTTGTGAAGCCATACACTACTTTTGCCATTCCATTTTGAATAGAGGAGTCGGTAAAGGAATATATTTTCCTGCATCACTCCATGTGGATATTGTGATGATGAAAATAAAATCATGTATTTATTGTATAATTTGGTGGTAATAAAATATTGATTACACCTGTTTCATGCTAAATGTTGCTGTTTGAAATTATTTTCAAATGACAATTGTGTAAACAATAATTCCAACTGTTCAGAGACCATACACCGACTCATCACACGATTTACAGTAGGCCACACGCACACACACACTGGTCGCATTCGCGTTCCCCTATGACGCATAAACCAATGGTTGCGTGCTACGTTATTGACTGTCAGATTGCTATAACATATGGTTAGCTGATACGTAAAATACCTCTCCAGGCTTTGTAAAATCTAGCAGGCGTCAACAACGTCTGGGCAGAGGAACGCGCCCAGTATGTCTACTCTCCAGGGCACGCCTTTCAGTTTGAATTGTTGACGTAGGACGCTCACGCCCCACGATTATCAGTTGCGGATTTGCTGCTCTCCTCGGGCTAAATCTGTTCGGCCAGCCAATGCAGCTATACTAGAGGCCTCTGCCTGTACTTCCTGCGTATGCTATAGTTTACAGTACATATCAGCTCATTTGTGTTCAGGCACGCTAGTTGCTACTTTCACCAGATGCACAGGTATCGGTAAGTCGGTTCTTCATTTCATATCGACTATTATTTCGGTTATCGTTGGGCAGTTTGTGTTATGGATATTTGTACAGAAAAGAGCATGACAAATGATGGACTCCATCGTTACAAGATCACTTTGTCCGACTACAGTAGGCCTAGCCTAGGAATAGTATGTATATCCCTATATAGGTTATATCCCAATTACAAACGTTTTAATTTCAAACCTCTTTGGTTATAGCTATAAAGGTTTACAAATGTCCCGAAATAGATTTCTGCTTCAGTCGTTATTCTACTATTTCCATAAAAGTTATTTGGACTTCTTCGGTCCAATGCAGCTTGTCTCAGTCAACACATATTTATAACGCCGTCTGAGATTGATACAATGGAGCCTTGAAGAAGTCGTGTCGCGAGCTTATTTACGTTTACGAAGCGCGAGCTGTCAGACAGTAGATGTCGCGAGGAGGGGAGGGGCGCAGCCTACTTGTAAACTCTCAAAATACACTTTTTATGTTTGTCTATTAGACTTGATTATTCTAGGTTTTGGGACATCGGTAAGTTTAGTTCATCCATTAAAATATCGCATTAGTTACTATTGTATGGTTTTGTTCATGTTATTAAGCATTCATAGAGAATATTAGAAGATTCGCTGTAGACAGAGGAACTTGGGGCTTATTATGGGGAATTTTGTGGTGGGGGAAAATGAGTCATGCAGGAAAATTCCTCATTCTGCCCGATTTTGTGTCTTCCCTGCGGTGCCCTTCAAACCGCCATTCTTTCCTTCCTAACATTGTATTGTCATGACTAGGCCTACAATGCATTCTATTCTATTATTTTATTATATATTCTTACCTTGGGAGAGTAGTATAAACATTGAAAGTACTGTCTTTTTCAATCATACAGACCATCATGTCAAATACATTGATAACACCTCATTACACGACAACGTCATTGTTGGGTGGGGTAGGTGGATTTTAAGTTCACATTCCACAGTATGCTAATTGGTCATAGGTATGCTTTAATGCACCACCCTCATTCCTTCATAGCCGGATTCAACAGTGCAGCACTGACGGAAGTATGTTGATTACACCCTTCAATGATTTATTTTGTGGTGTGTTCTTTGATCAGACCAGGTGTGTTATGTAGGCTGTGTGAGCGATCCTCCCAAGTATAGTAATGCTATGTCTTCTCTGAAGAAACCGTGGAGCCGAGAAGTAGGCCTAGATCTAGCTAGTGATGTTGTGTAGATTTACTCAAGTATCTACAGCACCAGTCAAAAGTTTGGACACACCTACTCATTCAAGGGTTTTTCTTTATTTGTACTATTTTCCACGTTGTAGAAAAGTAATGAAGACATAAAAACAATGAAATAACACATATACAATCATGTAGTAACCAAAAAAGTGTTAAACAAATCAAAATATATTTTATATTGGAGATTCTTCAAAGTAGCCACCCTTTGCCTTGATGACAGCTTTGCACACTCTTGGCATTGTCTCAACCAGCTTCATGAGGTCGTCACCTGGAATGCATAGTCACCTGGAATACATTTCAGTTAACAGTTGTTCCTTGTTAAGTGTTAATTTGTGGAATTTATTTTATTTTTAATGAGCCAATCAGTTGTGTTGTGACAAGGTAGGGGTGGTATACAGAAGACAGCCCTATTTGGTAAATGACCAAGTCTGTCATTTCTCTTTGCTAATTTGAGCTGTTCTTGCCATAATATGGACTTGGTATTTTACCAAATAGAGCTATCTTCTGTCTGTATATCACCCCTACCTTGTCACAGCACAACTGAGTGGCTCAAATGCGTTAACAGGGAATGAAATTCCACAAATTAACTTTTAACAAGGCACACCTGTTAATTGTTATGCCTTCTTGGTGACTACCTCATGAAGCTGATTGAGAGAATGCCAAGAGTGTGCAAAGCTGTCATCAAGGCAAAGGGTGGCTACTTTGAAGAATCTCAAATATAAAATATATTTTGATTTAACACTTTATTGGTTACTACATGATTCCATATGTGTTATTTCATAGTTTTGATGTCTTCACTATTATTTTACAATGTAGAAGTAGTAAAAATAAAGAAAGACCCTTGAATGAGTAGGAGTGTCCAAACTTTTGACTGATACCTATTCTGAACATCCATAATTTACAGCTGTGAGCCAGTTGGTTGCAACATGAGGAAAAAAAGACATGCAGCAGTATCACTTCTATACTTCTGTGTTGTTGGTTGTCTCCAGTTGATTATCTGACAAAAGCTTTCTGTTTCTAATGGACTCTGCACACACACACACACACACACACACACTTCCTTTTGAATACATATATTCTCTGTACTTCACCACAGGCAGAATTTGAGAGTGGTTACATTTCTTTAGCCCCATTATTCAGCTTTTTACCAAAACACGTGGCGGGGTGGCTGTTGTTGTTTTTCAAATGCCTGTTTAAATGTCTCTCCTCTCCTCCACAGGCTGGTGTGTCCAGATGACTCATCAGGAGCAGCAGGAGATCCTGTTTAGGGAGAGCCTGGAGGCAGCTATGTCCTGGATGAAGGCCGTCCAGGAGCGGCTCCGGCTCAACGACAACACCCAGGGTCCCCGGGCAGCCCTGGAGGCCAGACTCAGAGAGACAGAGGTGAGACCCAACCCTAAACAACTACTGACACCACCAACTACTGACACAACCAACCACTGACACAACCAACCACTGACACAACCAACCACTGACACAACCAACCACTGACACTACTAACCACTGACACAACCAACCACTGACACAACCAACCACTGACACAACCAACCACTGACACAACCAACCACTGACACTACTAACTACTCCTGACACTACTAACTACTACTGACACTACTAACTACTCCTGACACTACTAACTACTTCTGACACTACTAACTACTCCTGACACTACTAACTACTCCTGACACTACTAACTACTCCTGACACTACTAACTACTCCTGACACTACTAACTACTCCTGACACTACTAACTACTCCTGACACTACTAACTACTCCGGATACTACTAACTACTCCGGATACTACTAACTACTACTGACACAGGCTCAGAGAGACAGAGTTGGGTCTCACCCTGTCTCTCTGAGCCTGTCAGTACTTAGTTAGGGTTGGGTCTCACTGTCTCTCTGAGCCTGTCAGTACTTAGTTAGGGTTGGGTCTCACTGTTTCTCTGAGCCTGTCAGTACTTAGTTAGGGTTGGGTCTCACTGTCTCTCTGAGCCTGTCAGTACTTGGTTAGGGTTGGGTCTCACTGTCTCTCTGAGCCTGTCAGTACTTAGTTAGGGTTGGGTCTCACCCTGTCTCTCTGAGCCTGTGTCAGTAGTTAGTTAGGGTTGGGTCTCACTGTCTCTCTGAGCCTGTCAGTAGTTAGTTAGGGTTGGGTCTCACTGTCTCTCTGAGCCTGTCAGTAGTTAGTTAGGGTTGGGTCTCACTGTCTCTCTGAGCCTGTCAGTAGTTCTTTAGGGTTGAGTCTCACCCTGTCTCTCTGAGCCTGTGTCAGTAGTTAGTTAGGGTTGGGTCTCACTGTCTCTCTGAGCCTGTCAGTAGTTAGTTAGGGTTGGGTCTCAATGTCTCTCTGAGCCTTAGTCAGTACTTAGTTAGGGTTGGGTCTCACCCTGTCTCTCTGAGCCTGTCAGTAGTTATTTAGGGTTGGGTATCACTGTCTCTCTGAGCCTGTGTCAGTACTTAGTTAGGGTTGGGTCTCACTGTCTCTCTGAGCCTGTGTCAGTAGTTAGTTAGGGTTGGGTCTCACTGTCTCTCTGAGCCTCTCAGTAATTAGTTAGGGTTGGGTCTCACTGTCTCTCTGAGCCTGTCAGTAGTTATTTAGGGTTGGGTCTCACCCTTTCTCTCTGAGCCTGTGTCAGTAGTTAGTTAGGGTTGGGTCTCACTGTCTCTCTGAGCCTGTGACAGTAGTTAGTGTCAGTAGTAGTTAGTGTCATTAGTTAGTTAGGGTTGGGTCCCACTGTCTCTCTGAGTCTGTGTCAGTAGTTAGAGTAAGACCCATCACTAACTAACTACTGACACAGGCTCAGAGAGACAGGGTGAGACACAACCCTAACTAGCTACTGACAGTAACTACTGACACAAGCACAGAGAGACAGGGTTGGGTCTCACCATAACTAACTACTGACACTAGTAATTACTGACACTAACTACTAGGGCTGGGCGATATGGCCAAAATGTATCACAGCATTTATTTAATTTTTGAATGGTGTTTTATGTTTTTGAATAATACAATTTCTAACTAGCAGTGAGTGACCCTACAGTGGCAAGACATACATTCTAAGTGATTTCAATGGTGCTTTCTCCATTTTGTTTGTTTTATACTGTTCAGGTCAACTTCAACCAAAACAAATTTCCTGCATTTCCATCAATTTCTGCATTTCCTCCACTCATTTGATAACATTTTCACTCTGCCATGTAGCACAATATGGGCAATTTTTTTACCAAATGTTGCAATTGTGATTTAGATCGAAACACTTGAGTGAACTTGTAAATAGCAAATTCAGTCTAATTCTATAGTTAGAATATAAATATTAGTGAGCACTTTGAATTCAGTGGTGTTTGACATAACAATGAATGAAATTGCCAGGGAGGAGTTATTGTGACAAGGTAGGAACCAATCTGATGATCAGTGTTTCCTAGGGAACCGTATTATCTTTGGCTACATTAAATATTTCTTCATGTAGCCAACACATTCATGCTTCGCCTATTCCTCTTTGACAGAGAGAGACCAAACATTCAAATCCCGTTATAAAAGGTAGGAATGCCTTTCCAACAGTCTTGAAGGAGTTATGTTGTCCAGTTGAAAAATAAATTATAGTTCCACTAAGCGCAAACCAGATGGGATGGCATATCACTGCAGAATGATGTGGTAGCCACGCTGGTTAAGTGTGCCTTGAATTCTAAATAAATCATCCAACAGTGTCACCAGCAAAGCACCATTACACCTCCTCCTCCATGCTTCACGGTGGGAATCACACATGCGGAGATCATCCTTTCACCTTCTCTGCATCTCACAAAGACACAGCGATTGGAACCAAAAATCTCAAACTTATCAGACCAAAGAACAGATTTCCACCATTCTAATGTTCATTGCTCGTCTTTCTTGGCCCAAGCAAGTCTCTTCTTATTATTGTTGTCCTTTAGTAGTGGTTTCTTTGCAACAATTCCACCATGAAGGCCTGATTCACGCAGTCTATTCTGAACAGTTGATGTTGAGATGTGTCTGTTACTTGTACTCTGTAAAGGGAAAGGGGGATACCTAGCATTTATTTGGGCTGCCATTTCTGAGGCTGGTAACTCTAATGAACTTATCCTCTGCAGCAGAGGTAACTCTGGGTCTTCCTTTCCTGTGGCGGTCCTCATTAGAGCCAGTTTCATCGTAGCGCTTGATGGTTTTTGTGACTGCACTTGAAGAAGATTGACTGACCTTCATGTCTTAAAGTAATGATGGACTGTCGTTTCTCTTTGCTTTTTTGAGCTGTTCTTGCCATAATACAGACTTGCTCTTTTACCAAATAGGGCTATCTTCTGTATACCACCCCTACCTTGTCACAACACAACTGATTGGCTCAAACGCATTAAGGAAAGAAATTCCACAAATGAACTTTTAACAAGGCACACCTGTTAATTGAAATGCCTTCCTGGTGACTACCTCATGAAGCTGGTTGAGAGAATGCCAAAAGTGTACAAAGCTGTCATCATGGCAATGGGTGGCTACTTTGAAGAATTTCAAATATAGAATATATTTTAATTTGTTAAACACTTTTTTGGGGTACTACATGATTCCATATGTGTTATTTAATAGTTTTGATGTCTTCACCGAGGGTCAAATACCTGTTCCCCACTATTGAGCCAGCCTGAACCATACTGTCAGGCTCGGATACATCTTTCACATTGTCCTTTCCAGCATGGCTGTGGTTATGGCTGTCCTCAACTGGCCACTCAACTTGAAACCCTGTAATACAGTAGAACCTTGGTATGGGAATCCAGAGCCGGCCACTACATTAGTCTAATTCCAACTCTCATTTTTCGTTTTGTTGCTTCCACCATCCTCTCAGGTTTGTTTCCCTCGAGGGAAGCTTCTATATGCTTGATCACATTTTTGTCTGTCATCACAAAATTCATGATCTCATCAAGCCTCTCTTGTGTGTTATTGGTGGTCAGAAAATCCACCAGTCGGAGCACGAGGGTCATTTGAAGTTTGACAAGGTGCTTGTGGCTGCAGAGGTCTTACTGCAGAACGGTAACCAGGAGACGAGGAACATCACCCATGCCAGACTCAAAGAACTCAAAGCATTATGGGAGGAGACCTGCACCTACATCATCCACTGCCACAGGTATGCTAACTCATGACTCCTCCATAAACTCCTCCATGACCCCTATGACCTTCCATGACTTCTATGAGAGCTGAAAATGGCAGGTTAATTACTATAAAAGAAACCACAATTAGTATTAAGCATCCTTTCTCTTTTAGAAAGAGAGTGGTCCGTATGTAAACACCAGGATAGGTTAGCAACACATGGACAGGCATGAGTGAATATATTCCTTCCAGTAGTTTACACATATTTGTTTAATTACATAGTCACAGCAGAAGCCCTTGTTTTAAAAAAATATATTTTTAACCCATATAGCTACACATATCAGTTTCGGAGGTCTATTGTTTCTCACCTTGAATATGCCTTCATAAATGCTTACATTTTTCATAATTAAATAATTATTGATAATAGTATAAAAAAAAAAGTGATTATAAAGCCTTACCTACCATTCCATCTCCTCTTTCCTCAGCCGTATAGAGTGGGTGTGGCTGCACTGGAGTGAGTACCTGAAGGCCTATGAGGAGTTTGAGATGTGGCTGGTCAGCGTGTGTCGCAGTCTGGAGCCGGAGGTGGAGCTGCAGCTGGGGGTGAAGGAGAAATTGTGGCAGGTGAGCAAACACACCAGGTGTTGGGTGTCAACAATAGTGACGTTTAGCCAGGGGAAGAGAGGTTATATTACTGGTACCATTTCAGTAGCCTAGCTTGAACTGTGTTCATAGGCTGTTAGATTCCTACCATCTTTGAGTTCATAGTTGAAAACCCTAGCCACATCAATTGAACCAACTAATGCTGCCTATTGAACTTATAGAAGAGCTAGCTTGCTGATTGATGCACCAAGTTCCAGCTGGAAATGGTATCCAATGGTTCTTCAATTACGGTGACATTTTGGAAATATTTTTCTACATTTTCATTTATTTAATTGTATTTGGGTACATCTTCCTATTCTAAATCAAATGATATGGTAGCTTAATTACTTTAAATCATTTGTACCGTTTAAGATAACATGGTGCCACCAGTAATAGTAGAAAATAGAGACATTTTTGGTAAATGAGGATTATCTGAAATGGAGGCAAGAAAGGCTCAAATCTAAGGTCATCAATCCTTTAATATACTAAAGTGATTTGATTAATCATTTTGCTCACAATGTTATTTCCCTTCATTTAAAATGACTAACACCAAGTGACAATTTGGATTTCGACACACCAAATGATCAACGGAATCCTCAAATGTGTGACATACTAAAAGGGTGTAACTGGCTAATAATTTTCTTTAATATAGACCCCTACCCCGATAACAGTTTGTCACTGGAGAGAATTCTCAAGGTCCTTGTATATCTTTGTAATGAGTCATTTTCAAGGTGGTAACACCAATGACATAAAACTGAGGGACAGACGTTATACTAGTAAAAAAATATATATATTTTATTATCCTAATGTGTTTGTATTGCTCTATACCTGATCTATACAGTAGATGAAATGCCTTTGTTTACTTTATTGCACTCAAAATAATAGATACACTATATATGCAAAAGTATGTGGACACCCCTTCAAATCAGTGGATTTGGCTCTTTCAGCCACACCTGTTGCTGACAGGTGAATAAAATCGAGCACAACGCCATGCAATCTCCATAGACAAACAATAGCATTAGAATGGCCTTACTAAAGAGCTCAGTGGTTCAGGCTGGGCCCCTTAGTTACAGTGAAGGGAAATCTTACCGTTACAGCATACAGTAACATTCTAGATGATTCTGTGCTTCCAACTTTGTGTCAACAGTTTGGGGGAAGACCCTTTCCTGTTTCAGCATGACAATGCCCCCATGCACAAAACTTGGTCCATACAGAAATAGTTTGTCGAGATCGGTGTGGAAGAACTTGACTGGCCTGCCCTGACCTCAACCCCACCAAACACCATTGGGATTAATTGGTATGCCAACTGTGAGCCAGGACTCAACATCAGTGCCCAACCTCACTAATGCTCGTGTGGCTGAATGGAAGCAAGTCCCTGCAGCAATGTTCCAATATTTAGTGGAAAGCCTTCCCAGAAGAGTGGAGGCTGTTATAGCCTCAAAGGGGGGACCAACTCCATATTAATACCCATGATTTTGGAATGAGATGTTCACCAAGCAGGTGTCCACATACTTTTGGTCATGTAGTGTATCTCTAAATCCCCAAAACATGTCACTACGACTCTACACATAACTACTGGGACAAGCCAATGTGCTTACCCCAAGCCCTTTAAATAATGGTGAAATAAAATAAATAATGCAGCCGCTGTGCCAGATTTTTTTTAAACTTTACGGAAAAAGCACACCATGCTATAATCTGAGTACGGCGCTCAGAGACCAAAACAACCCAAACAGATATCCGCCAAGTTGTGTCGTCAACAGAAGTCAGAAATAGCATTATAAATATTCACTTACCTTTGATGATCTTCATCAGAATGCACTCCCAGGAATCCTAGTTCCACAATAAATGTTTGTTTTGTTCGATAATGTCCATCATTTATGTCCAAATACCTCCTTTTTGTTTGCGCGTTTAGCCCAGTAATCCAAATTCATGACGCTCGATCACTAGGAGCAGACAAAGTCAAAAAGTTCCGTTACAGACCGTAGAAACATGTAAAACGATGGATGTTTAGGATGGTTTTAACATAAATCTTCAATAATGTTCCAACCGGAGAATTCCTTTTTCTGTAGAAATGCAATGGAACTCAAGCTAACTCTCACGTGAACGCGCGTGTCCAGCTCGTGGCTCTCTGGCAGACCTCTGACTCATTCCCCTGTCATTCGCCCCTCCTTCACAGTAGAAGCATCAAACAAGGTTCTAAAGACTGTTGACATCTAGTGGAAACATTGGGAAGTGCAATTTAACCCCATAGACACTGTGTATTCAATAGGCCAAGAGTTGAAAAACTACAAACCTCAGATTTCCCACTTCCTGTTTGGATTTTTTCTCAGGTTTTTGCCTGCCATATGAGTTCTGTTATACTCACAGACATCATTCAAACAGTTTTAGAAACATCAGAGTGTTTTCTATCCAAATCTACTAATAATAAGCATATATTAGCAACTGGGCCTGAGTAGCAGACAGTTTACTCTGGGCACCTTATTCATCCAAGCTACTCAATACTGCCCCCAGCCCAAAGACATTAATAATGCATAAACATAACTTTTTGCAGTATAAAGGACTTGTATTATGTTTTATTATTGATAAACAATTCAAAAGCCACCCAAATGTAATGTAATGTAATCTAACGTGTGTGTGGTGTGTTTGTGTGTGTGTGTTCCAGGTAGACAACCAGCGCGTCCTGCTGAGTGACGTCCAGAACCAGGCACTGTTGCTGGAGAGGCTGGTGGACGAGGCTGCAGCGCTGAACAACCGCATCCAGGATCCCAGTGTGGACCAGGAAGCACAGGAGAGACTCCAGCTGGTCTACAACAGCATACGGGACAAGGCTGATGTGCGTGTGTTTGTGTGTGTGTGTGTAGTATAAGGGAGGCTTTCTGATGACTCTCATTCAAAGTCTTTCCACCTATCCCCTCGATTTCTCTGCACAAAACCCAGGCTAGCATTCCTGTATAGACCTTAGGGAGGTAATGTGTACACCGCGATTACTGTCAGGGTAGACTATATAGCAAACATAATGTAATGATTGAAACCATGTTGCCGTTTCAATCGCAGGCAGACAGACAGGCTGACGGTTACAGAGTACACTAACTTCTACATTACTGTACTCTGCACTCTACGTTACTGTACTCTGCACTCTACGTTACTGTACTCTGCACTCTACATTACTGTACTTTGCACTCTACTTTACTGTACTTTGCACTCTACGTTACTGTACTCTGCACTCTACGTTACTGTACTCTGCACTCTACGTTACTGTACTCTGCACTCTACGTTACTGTACTCTGCACTCTACATTACTGTACTCTGCACTCTACGTTACTGTACTCTGCACTCTACATTACTGTACTCTGCACTCTACATTACTGTACTCTGCATTCTACGTTCCTGTACTCTGCACTCTACATTACTGTACTCTGCACTCTACATTACTGTACTCTGCACTCTACATTACTGTACTCTGCACTCTACATTACTGTACTCTGCACTCTACGTTACTGTACTCTGCACTCTACGTTACTGTACTCTGCACTCTACGTTACTGTACTCTGCACTCTACATTACTGTACTCTGCACTCTACATTACTGTACTCTGCACTCTACATTACTGTACTCTGCACTCTACATTACTGTACTCTGCACTCTACGTTACTGTACTCTGCACTCTACATTACTGTACTCTGCACTCTACGTTACTGTACTCTGCACTCTACATGACTGTACTCTGCACTCTACATGACTGTACTCTGCACTCTACGTTACTGTACTCTGCACTCTACATTACTGTACTCTGCACTCTACGTTACTGTACTCTGCACTCTACATTACTGTACTCTGCACTCTACGTTACTGTACTCTGCACTCTACATTACTGTACTCTGCACTCTACATTACTGTACTCTGCACTCTACGTTACTGTACTCTGCACTCTACGTTACTGTACTCTGCACTCTACATTACTGTACTCTGCACTCTACGTTACTGTACTCTGCACTCTACGTTACTGTACTCTGCACTCTACGTTACTGTACTCTGCACTCTACATTACTGTACTCTGCACTCTACGTTACTGTACTCTGCACTCTACGTTACTGTACTCTGCACTCTACGTTACTGTACTCTGCACTCTACATTACTGTACTCTGCACTCTACGTTACTGTACTCTGCACTCTACATTACTGTACTCTGCACTCTACATTACTGTACTCTGCACTCTACATTACTGTACTCTGCACTCTACATTACTGTATGTTGTTGGTAAATACTCTTCAAATTGTGCTAAGCTTTCTTTTGTTGTATAGTTCCTTTGTTCTCTTCTTCACACTATCAAGACAATGCCATTCCTGTTTCTATCTGCGTTTCATTGCTCTTTGAAACATCTGACAGGATGGAGCCCGACCATAGTCCTCTCCTCTGTCTGTCTCTCTTTTCAAAGGGTCTTTCGGTGCTCCTGGCCCATTTGAACATCCTTTAGCTCGTGGCAGAGCCATGTGTTTGGTCCAAGGGGGAATGTCATTGTAATGATTGATGTTCTCTTTCATATTGAAGTTGTTGCTTATTAATAGAGCACATTTCTTCCCCTACACTTAGAAAGAAGCTGGACCAGCTAGTTCTAATCTAAGTTAAATAAAATGTTATTCTGAATAAGATGCTATTCTACTATTCTCCAGTACACCAATGAGGTTTCTTTATTCAAAGCAATTTGCATATATCTGCTCCATATTGATATGGGTTTCTTTCCTTTTATTAGCTCTTTCTCTGGTTCCGTTATTATCATAGAGCATCGTGGACCCCAGGAAGACTAACTGCTGCTTCAGCAGTAGCTAATGGGGATCCTCATAAAATAGTAAACACTGAATCAGTTTTTTTTGTTTAAATGTTTTTTTTTATAAAGGTTACTTGGCTTTTAAAGGGGCAATCTGGGATTTGAAAAGCAACAATCAATGGCTATATCACACATTTTTAAGTGAAAAAATATATGTACTAATCCCAGATGTTCATGTCAACAGGAGAGGCTGTCGGTGCTGCAGAAGATGGCTGAAGAGCACCAGATGTACCAGAGAGACGTCCTGAAGTTCCAGGCCTGGCTGGTGTCCAAGACTAAGGAGCTCAACACCCTCACTGAGACAGAGGACACAGCCGAGAACAAACTCCGAGCCCTACAGGTGAGAGAAGTACACCCTAGTCACATGACTTCTGGGAGGGACAGGTGAGAGAAGTACACCCTAGTCACATGACTTCTGGGAGGAACAGGTGAGAGAAGTACACCCTATTCACATGACTTGCATTTTAAATGAGGTTTGATTTGACTTGATTTGATTCTGCTGGGAGGGACACATACCATGCTAAGAACATTTCCTTGTAATTTCCTTAGTTTTGTGTCATGGATTTGAAAGAATATGATAAAGTTTCAGTAGGGTAGAGAATCAGGACACAGCCTAACCCTCTCTCCTCTGTCAGACCCTGGATGACAACGTGGCCAGTGAGGAGAGGACGCTGCAGCACATTGAGGTCATGGCGGAGGCAGTGCGGGCCAACACGTCCCCCGGGGGGGCAGATGTGGTGGTGGGGGAAGCAGAGGAGCTGCGTCTGGACTGGCAGAGGCTGAGACAGAGCCTGTGTGAGGCCGGAGAGAGCCTGAAGAGCAGCCTGGAGTCTCGGAGCCAGTACCAGAGCCGCTGCCAGCGTCTAGGGGAGGACATCGGGCAGCTCCGGGGCCTGCTCCACAGACTGACCAGAGACCTGGAGACAGCCAGGGAGGGAGACAGGACCAGAGACCTGGAGACAGCCAGGGTGGAAGACAGGACCAGAGACCTGGAGACAGCCAGGGAGGGAGACAGGACCAGAGACCTGGAGACAGCCAGGGAGGGAGACAGGACCGGAGATCTGGAGACAGCCAGGGAGGGAGACAGGACCAGAGACCTGGAAACAGCCAGGGAGGGAGACAGGATTGAGGAACAGATGGTTGGGCAGTGGAGGAAATACATGGTGGGTTTGGGCTCACTCTCTCTATTACTTCCTGTATAATCTCTTTCTCTGACAGTTCTCTATGCTACTTTCACTCCTCAAACCTATGGTTTACAGCTTTAGTTATGAGCTACAACAAGGGTCTGACACTGCATGGGTGGTTGCTCTAACTATTACCTGGCAGGAATTGCCCTCTGACTGAATGCCTGGGAGAGGTGTGGTGGAAATGAGAGAGAGAAGATAATGATTGTGGGCTGGTATTGTAACCTTACAGTAAAAACATACATGTAGTGGGAAGGTGTGGTAGGGCAGGTTCCAACAGTCTATGTGTATCAATAGTTTAAAGTAGCTTATTTTTGTTATCTATTGTACTTCATCCTTACTGATTTGAATAATCGTGGCAGATGAAAGGAAGTGCCTCCATGGGCTTTCAGTACATTGCTTACAGCTGTCCTGTCTGTTCAGTAGGTTAGTGTTTTTCATCATGACTATTGTTCTGGAGGCAGCTCTGCAGTGTTCACTAGCTGGCACAGCCACAATGTCATAAAATCTGATTTTAAACCTAACCTTAACCCTAACCTTAACCAAACTGATAAACCTTCAATTAAGACCAAAAAGCAAAAATGTTTGTTCATACATTTTTTTACCTTATAGACCATTTTTACTTTGCAGCTGGCCTATCTAAGGGGAAATTGCTCGGTTCTGCCTCCAACTCATGACAATAAACGTCAACCTGCGTCTGTTCAGATCAGTGAAGATGGCGGCTAGGCAGCGAGGCTAGGAAGCGAGGCTAGGAAGCCACTGTAGAATATTTAGATCAGACTGAGAAACCAAAGCTGGCAGATGAGGCAAGTGGTTCTTAACCACTCTTTTAATCCTCAACAAACAAAAGCATTCTTGACAATTCACCTTCGTGGAATGAAAGCAGCAGGCACCAAGAGGCCTCTGAGGCTGTAATCGGTTAACTCTGGCAAAGGAGGAAATTAATTGGGCGTGCCCCAAGGGTCAGTACTGGGGCCCCTCCTCTTCAGCCTGTATGTTAATGATCTGCCTTCTGTCTGTACTGGGTCTGAAGTTCAAATGTATGCAGATGATACAGTGATATATGTGCATGTAAAGAGCAAACAACAAGCTGCACAAGAACCCACTACTGTAATGGTCCAGGTTACAAAGTGTTTGCATCTCAATGTGAAAAAAACAGTCTGCATGTTGTTCACAAAAAGGACAACAGATGCTACTGAGCCAGATGTCTGTGTTTAACTGATGCTACTGAGCCAGATGTCTGTGTTTAACTGATGCTACTGAGCCAGATGTCTGTGTGTAACTGATGCTACTGAGCCAGATGTCTGTGTTTAACTGATGCTACTGAGCCAGATGTCTGTGTGTAACTGATGCTACTGAGCCAGATGTCTGTGTGTAACTGATGCTACTGAGCCAGATGTCTGTGTGTAACTGATGCTACTGAGCCAGATGTCTGTGTTTAACTGATGCTACTGAGCCAGATGTCTGTGTTTAACTGATGCCACTGAGCCAGATGTCTGTGTTTAACTGATGCTACTGAGCCAGATGTCTGTGTTTAACTGATGCTATTGAGCCAGATGTCTGTGTTTAACTGATGCTACTGAGCCAGATGTCTGTGTATAACTGATGCTACTGAGCCAGATGTCTGTGTTTAACTGATGCTACTGAGCCAGATGTCTGTGTGTAACTGATGCTACTGAGCCAGATGTCTGTGTTTAACTGATGCTACTGAGCCAGATGTCTGTGTTTAACTGATGCTACTGAGCCAGATGTCTGTGTTTAACTGATGCTATTGAGCCAGATGTCTGTGTTTAACTGATGCTACTGAGCCAGATGTCTGTGTATAACTGATGCTACTGAGCCAGATGTCTGTGTTTAACTGATGCTACTGAGCCAGATGTCTGTGTGTAACTGATGCTACTGAGCCAGATGTCTGTGTTTAACTGATGCTACTGAGCCAGATGTCTGTGTTTAACAGATGCTACTGAGCCAGATGTCTGTGTTTAACTGATGCTACTGAGCCAGATGTCTGTGTGTAACTGATGCTACTGAGCCAGATATCTGTGTGTAACTGATGCTACTGAGCCAGATGTCTGTGTGTAACTGATGCTACTGAGCCAGATGTCTGTGTTTAACTGATGCTACTGAGCCAGATGTCTGTGTTTAACAGATGCTACTGAGCCAGATGTCTGTGTTTAACTGATGCTACTGAGCCAGATGTCTGTGTGTAACTGATGCTACTGAGCCAGATGTCTGTGTTTAACTGATGCTACTGAGCCAGATGTCTGTGTTTAACAGATGCTACTGAGCCAGATGTCTGTGTTTAACTGATGCTACTGAGCCAGATGTCTGTGTTTAACAGATGCTACTGAGCCAGATGTCTGTGTTTAACTGATGCTACTGAGCCAGATGTCTGTGTTTAACTGATGCTATTGAGCCAGATGTCTGTGTGTCAGGAGAGAAGCTCCAGGTGGTATTCCATGTTAAGTACCTTGGCATCATACTTGATTCCAACCTCCTTTTTTTTTAAGCAGTTGAAAAGGGGAACTCAAATAACCAAATTCAACCTAGCTAATTTCCGATTCATATGAAATTGTTTGACTACAGAGGTAGCAAAACTGTACTTCAATGCTATGATATTCCCCCACTTATTATACTGCTTGGGCCCAAGCTCGCTGTACAACATTCAGTCTGTCTACAAACAGGCTCTCAACGTGCTTGATAGAAAGCTCAATATCCATCAACACTGTTACATCCTCAGAAATCACGAGTTCCTGAGTTGGGAAAATCTTGTGCAATACACTGATGCATGTCTTGTATTCAAGGAGAAGCACCTTTCGTCAATCTGCTTTCTCTGTGAGAACTTCCCATGTCTGGAATACACTGACATCAGACACACACAGCTGCACCACCTATCACACCTTCACAAAAAAACATTAAGACTATAGACCAATCAGACTTGTGAACATAATCCCTAGCTGTGTTTTGCTGCTTTCCATGTTATGAGGTGTGTAAACACTTTTTAATGTATTGCATTTATGTATTTAATGTGTTGCTTTTATGGATTTTGTTTAGTTGCTGTGCTATTGCTCTGTCTGCTTGCTACATGTTGCTTGTCCTATGTTATCACTGCTCATTGTTTGTCTGTATTGTTAATGTAATGGTTTTTAATAACCTGCCCCGAGACTGTGGTTGAAAATTAACCATCTGGCTAAAACTGGCACTTTTACTGAAACGTTGATTAATGTGCACTGTCCCTGTAAAAAAAATTAATGAACTCAAACTCAAGTTGGTGTTCATGCCAATTTGGTTGTTGATGTTGGTGTGGGATTGTTTGGGTGTAGAGAATGAGCTGCCAGGTGACTAGCCTCGTTTCTGGATATTTCCCAAATGGTTTCCTATCCCCTTTGTAATGCTTTTGACCATGGATCAAAAAGGTAATATGCACTGTGATGTGTATTTTTCCTTATTTCTCTCTGTTGGTATTCCTCCGCTCAGAACATCCGGAATACTTTATTGGCAGAGGAATCCCAGATGGAGCGCCTCAAGGCCCAGCTTAAAGAACTCTTCCGCTTTTCCCAAGATTCCCAGCATCTCTCTGACGACGTCCTGGCTGTGGTGAAGGAACAGCAGAGGTGAGTTGACATGTAGGATGTGTCCCAAATGCAACCCTATCCCCTATTTAGTACACTACTTTTGACTAGTGAAGGGGGGGAATCAATACTTTGACTCCAAGTATCGATTTGTAAATAAATAATGCATATTTTTTGCTAGGTAGTGTTAGTTGGCGCTGGTCATCCTATATCTTGTTCTCCAAGTATCGTGATAATAACGTATCGTGAGGTCCCTGGCAATTCCCAGCCTTAATTTTGACCAGAGCCTTATCGGCCCTGGTAAAAGGTAGTGAACTACGCCTCCCGAGTGGCGCAGTGGTCTAAGGCACCGCACCGCACTCCTAGCTGTGCCACTAGAAATTCAGGGTTAGAGTCCAGGCTTTATCGCAGCTGACTGCGACTGGGATACCCATGGGGTGGTCCAGCGTTGTCCGGGTTAGGGGTGGGTTTTGCCAGTAGGGATGTTCTTGTCCCATCGCTCTCTAGCAACTCCTGTGGCGGGCCAGGCGCAATGCACGCCAACACGATCGCCAGGTGTACCGTGTTTCCTCCGACACATTGGTGCGGCGGCATCCGGGTTAAGCGGATATTGTGTCAAGAAGCAGTGCAGCTTGGCTTTGTTGTGTTTCGGAGCACGCATGGCTCTTGACCTTCGCCTCTCCAAAGTCTGTACGGGAGTTGCAGCGATGGGACAAGACTAACTTCCAATTGGATACCACGAAGTTGGGGTGAAAAAGGACAAATTATATATTTATTTTTTTAAAGGGTAGGGAACTATAACGGGAATGTATCATTATCCATACTCTAAGATACTTCATATTAAATAATGTGAGAGAGTTGGAGAGGTGGCATCTGCCACATTTGCTCTCACTCTCTCTTGTTCAGTGATTTCTATTCAGTGAAGGAGAGGAAGATGCTTTTTCAGACTATTGACATTCACCTTCAGAGGGATGGTTCAGCAGAATTTGCATAAGCCAACTGTCTATTCTTCCATAGGATATCAGGTTCCATGCCTTTTCATGCTCTAACTTGTTGTAACTAATGTGACGGTTAGGAATCCTAACACCTCTTTGTGGTCCAATAAAGGGCATAACATGTGGAGATCATCCGTTCACCTACTCTGCGTCTCACAAAGACACGGCAGTTGGAACCAAAACTCTCAAATTTGGACTCATCAGACAAATTTCCACCGGTCTAATGTCTATTGCTTGTGTTTCTTGGCCCAAGCAAGTCTCTTCTTCTTATTGGTGTCCTTTAAATCAAATCAAAGTTTATTTGTCATGTGTGCTGAATACAACAGGTTCACCTTACAGTGAAATGCTGACTTACAGGCTCTAACCAATAGTGCAAAAAAAGGTATTAGGTGAACAATAGGTAAGATAAAAGATAAAAACAACAGTAAAAAAGACAGGCTATATACAGTAGCGAGGCTATAAAAGTAGCGAGGCTACATACAGACACCGGTTAGTCAGGCTGATTGAGGTAGTATGTAGGTGTAGATATGTAGATGTAGATGTAGATATGGTTAAAGTGACTATGCATGTATGATGACCAGAGAGTATCAGTAGCGTAAAAGAGGTGTTGGCGGATGGTGGGTGGGACACAATGCAGATAGCCCGGTTAGCCAATATGCGGGAGCACTGGTTGGTCGGCCCAATTGAGGTAGTATGTACATGAATGTATAGTTAAAGTGACTATGCATGTATGATAAACAGAGAGTAGCAGCAGCAGCATAAAAAGAGGGATTGGGGGCACACAATGCAAATAGTCCGGGTAGCCATTTGATTACCTGTTCGGGAGTCTTATGGCTTGGGGGTAAAAACTGTTGAGAAGCCCTTTTGTCCTAGACTTGGCACTCCAGTACTGCTTGCCATGCGGTAGTAGAGAGAACAGTCTATGACTGGGGTGGCTGGGGTCTTTGACAATTTTTAGGGCCTTTCTCTGACACCGCCTGGTATAGAGGTCCTGGATGGCAGGAAGCCAGTGATGTACTGGGCCGTACACACTACCCTCTGTAGTGCCTTGCGGTCAGAGGCTAAGCAATTGCCATACCAGGCAGTGATGCAACCAGTCAGGATGCTCTCGATGTTGCAGCTGTAGAACCTTTTGAGGATCTCAGGACCCATGCCAAATATTTTTAGTTTCCTGAGGGGGAATAGGCTTTGTCGTGCCCTCTTCACGACTGTCTTGGTGTGTTTGGACCATTCTTGTTTGTTGTTGATGTGGACACCAAGGAACTTGAAGCTCTCAACCTGCTCCACTACAGCCCCGTCGATGAGAAAGGGGGCGTGCTCGGTCCTCCTTTTCCTGTAGTCCACCAATAATCTCCTTAGTCTTGGTTACGTTGAGGGATAGGTTGTTAATCTGGCACCACCCAGACTTAATCAGGGACATGTTGAAAATGTCAGTAAAGGAGGAAAATGTCAGTAAAGACACCTGCTTGGTCAGCACATTTTTTTTTTACCTTTATTTAACCAGGCAAGTCAGTTAAGAACAAATTCTTATTTTCAATGACAGCCTAGGAACAGTGGGTTAACTGCCTGTTCAGGGGCAGAACGACAGATTTGTACCTTGTCAGCTCGGGGATTCGAACTTGCAACCTTTCGGTTACTAGGCCACCGCTCTAACCACTAGGCTACCCTGCCGCCTGGAGCACACGTCCTGGTAATCCATCTGGCCCCGCAGCCTTGTGTATGTTGACCTGTTTAAAGGTCTTACTCATGTCGGCTACGGAGAGTGTGATCACATAGTCGTCCGGAACAGCTGATGCTCTCATGCATGCCTCAGTGTTGCTTGCCTCGAAGCGAGCATAGAAGTGACTTAGCTCATCTGGTAGGCTTGTGTCACTGGGCAGCTCGCGGCTGTGCTTCCCTTTGTAGTCTGTAATAGTTTCAAGCCCTGCCACATAATCTTAGCCATGTATTGACGTTTTGCCTGTTTGATGGTTCATCGCAGGGCATAGCAGGATTTCTTGTAAGTTTCTGGGTTAGAGTCCCGCACCTTGAAAGCGGCAGCTCTACCCTTTAGCTCAGTGCAAATGTTGCCTGTAATCCATGGTTTCTGGTTGGGGCATGTACGTACGGTCACTGTGGGGATGACGTCATCGATGTACTTATTGATAAAGCCAGTGACTGATGTGACGTACTCCTCAATGCCATCAGAAGAGTCCCGGAACATGTTCCAGTCTGTGATAGCAAAACAGTCCTGCATCTGATTCATCTGACCACTTTTTTATAGACTGAGTGGTGCTTCCTGCTTTAATTTTTGCTTGTAAGCAGGAATCAGGAGGATAGAGTTGTGGTCGGATTTACCAAATGGAGGGCAAGGGAGAGCTTTGTACGCGTCTCTGTGTGTGGAGTACAGGTGATCTAGAATTATTTTCCCTTTGGATGCACATTTAACATGTTGATGGAAATTTGGTAGAACTGATTTACGTTTCCCTGCATTAAAGTGTCCGGCCACTAGGAGCACCGCCTCTGGGTTATTGGTGGTGGTAAATAAACAGCCATGAAAGTATAGCTGAGAACTCTCTAGGCAAGTAGTGTGGCCTGCAATTTATCACAATATATCTAGAGACTTCCTTAGATTTTGTGCACCAGCTGTTGTTTACAAATATGCACAGACCGCCCCCCCTCGTCTTACGAGGAGTGTGCTGTTCTATCTTGCCGGTGCAGCATGTATCTCGCTAGCTGAATATCCATGTCGTCATTCAGCCACGTTTCCGTGAAACATAAGATATTACAGTTTTTGATGTCTCGTTGGTAGGATATTCGTGATTGTACCTCGTCTAGTTTATTGTCCAATGATTGCACGTTGGCGAGTAGTATTGACGGTAACGGCAGCTTTCACACTCGCCTTTTCCGGGTCTTGACCAGGCATCCGGTTCTTTGTCCTCTGTACCTGTGTCGCTTCCTCTTGCAAATAACGGTGATCTCGGCCCTGCCAGGTGTTTGGAGAATGTCTTGTGCTAAAAAAATCGTAGTTTAATCCGAGGTGAGTGATCGCTGTCCTGATATCCAGAAGCTCTTTGTCTATCTTGCCGGTGCAGCATGTATCTCGCTAGCTGAATATCCATGTCGTCATTCAGCCACGTTTCCGTGAAACATAAGATATTACAGTTTTTGATGTCTCGTTGGTAGGATATTCGTGATTGTACCTCGTCTAGTTTATTGTCCAATGATTGCACGTTGGCGAGTAGTATTGACGGTAACGGCAGCTTTCACACTCGCCTTTTCCGGGTCTTGACCAGGCATCCGGTTCTTTGTCCTCTGTACCTGTGTCGCTTCCTCTTGCAAATAACGGTGATCTCGGCCCTGCCAGGTGTTTGGAGAATGTCTTGTGCTAAAAAAATCGTAGTTTAATCCGAGGTGAGTGATCTCTGTCCTGATATCCAGAAGCTCTTTGTCTAATCCGAGGTGAGTGATCGCTGTCCTGATATCCAGAAGCTCTTTTTTTGCCGTAAGATATGGTTGCAGAAACATTATGTACAAAATCATTTACAAATATCGTTAAAAAAAACACATAATCCACAATTTGTTGGGTGCCCATAAAACTGCTGCCATTTCTTCCGGTGCCATTTTTAGTAGGGGCTTCTTTGCAGCAATTCAACCATGAAGGCCTGATTCACACAGTCTCCTCTGAACAGTTGATGTTGAGATGTGTCTGTTACTTGAACTCTGAAGCATTTATTTTTGCTGCATTTTCTGAGGCTGGTAACTCTAATGAACCTTTCCTCTGCAGCAGAGGTAATTCTGGGTCTTCCTTTCCTGTGGCGGTCCTCATGAGAGCCAGTTTCATCATAGAGCTTGATATTTTTTGAGACTGCACAAATATTCCAGATTTACTGACCTTCATGTCTTAAATTAGTGATGGACTGTCGTTTCTCTTTGCTTATTTGAGCTGTTCTTGCCATAATATGGACTTGGTCTTTTGCCAAATAGAGCTATCCCCTACCTTGTCACAACACAACTGATTGACTCAAACTCATTAAGAAGGAAAGAAATTCCACAAATGAACTTTTAACAAGGCACACCTGTTATTTGAAATGCATTCCAGGTGACTACCTCATGAAGCTGGTTGAGAGAATGCCAAGAGTTTGCAAAGCTGTCGTCAAGGCAAAGGGTGGCTACTTTGAAGAATCTCAAATATAAAATATGTTTAGATTTGTTTACCACTTTTTTGGGTACTACATGATTCCATGTTATGTCATAGTTTTGATATGTTCTCTATTATTAGAAAATAGTCAAATAAAGAAAGACCCTTGAATGAGTAGGTGTGTCCAAACCCTTGAATGAGTAGGTGTGTCCAAACCCTTGAATGAGTAGGTGTGGCCAAACCCTTGAATGAGTAGGTGTGGCCAAACCCTTGAATGAGTAGGTGTGGCCAAACCCTTGAATGAGTAGGTGTGGCCAAACCCTTGAATGAGTAGGTGTGGCCAAACCCTTGAATGAGTAGGTGTGGCCAAACCCTTGAATGAGTAGGTGTGGCCAAACCCTTGAATGAGTAGGTGTGGCCAAACCCTTGAATGAGTAGGTGTGGCCAAACCCTTGAATGAGTAGGTGTGGCCAAACTTTTGACTGGTACTGTACATTCCTCATACATGTAACCATTATCTTCTGGTGTAGCAAGTATTTCAAAGTACAACCCAACACCGTATACAGGGGTATTTTTGAAATACGGATGGGATGATTTTCAATACCCTAATGCTCAGGGAGTGTGTGCTACACCACTGCTTATAAGTATAAGTTAATCATGTTAGATATAAATTATCTCCAGCTCGGGTCCAGCTATGAATCTGGAGTGGCTAGCTCCTGGATCAAGATCCTTGCTGCCTAAATTAGTTTTGTGCGTAAAAACAAAATTGTTTGTATATAGCTTCTTTCTTTTTGTAGCGCCCCTTGTGTTCACTGCCTGTAATACCGTATACCACGGTATGAAAATCTGCTTACCCCCCAACACTAGTACATATTTCTTTAATTCATGTAAAGTTACATACCTAAAAAAAAATATGTACAAGCTGACTTTTTCCTCTGACTCAGTGTGAAAGACAATATTTAAAAAAAATCTCTTCAGCAATCTTGGTCTTTACATGAAAAGCACCATATTTAACCTGTCTTATGCTCATTTCCTTTGTCCCCGTGCAGTGTGAAGTGTCGTGCTATGAAGCTATGTGTGGAGTCAGAGTTGGGGCTGAGACAAGTGCTGCAGGAACCTCTGCATGGATTCTCTCAGTGGAGTCAGGTTGTCTCTCAAGTGCTGGAGTCTTCTGCTGAAGTGTCTGAGTTCTCACACGTCTCCATGCTGGTGCATAACATCCAGGTAGGAACAGCACAGACTGCTATTGATTTTAATCAACTATTATTCCACCAGGCTTAAAACTGGAATTCTTAATGGTGAAACTGCCATGTCCGTTTAGGATATTACAACAACAAACTGTTGAACAGCAGAAGATGTACAGCAGTAATGTTTTACACACTGCTGGATGCACCTCACCTTTCATTCACAAAGTAAAAACAATAACAGAGGTGCATGGACAGACAGTGGCCCTAATGCGGATCCCATCTTTAAAAGGGATGTAGCAGGACGTAAACAAACAACAAAATCATTTTAATACAGTAAAGTAAAATGCATAGAGCAAAAGTTCAACTCATATTTACAGTAAGAGTCACTCCCGTCAATCAAACCCCTAAACCAGGATTGTGTTCATAAGGGGGGACATTAATGTCTGAATCTCAGTAGTAACTGTGGCTCTTAAGGCCTGGAGATGATAATGAAAAGAGAAAAGCAGATCTTCAGTATTCATGGTACCTTAATTAGGCCAGCTAGGGAAATGTAATCAACCCTACATACAGTACTGGAACTGGACAGAGATTGGCTTAGAATGCGTCCCAAATAGCACCGTATTCTCTATTTGGTGCACTATTTTTGACCAGGGTGCAGTTTGGGACACATGTCGTGGAAATTCATTACTGAGAGAGACTTGGTAATTTCTTCAAACAATCATCTTTATTTAATATCGATTAATTATTGCAATAATGAAACTGTCAACCCAACAGTCTTGACTGTCAGACTGAGAGTCTGAATCATACAGAGAATACCGGGTCGTTATATACAAAACCTAAAACTGCTTCAACCATGCCACCCCCCCCTCCCCGTGCAGATTGAGCACCATAACCCAACCTGGGTTCATCCTGTCGTTCCTGTGCACGGAGGGGGGGGGGGGGGGGGGGGTGTTCTACTCCTCCATGCTAATTTCCCAGATGTTTCCCAGATGCAAGAATGAGAACCAACAATGGAATGTTTGTTCTATTCCTCCAGGCTATCTCTATCTCGGGGACACACACACATCTCATCTATAGAATGCCCAGTTAGACCAGAGACATATGTCTCACATGCCCCACTATTGATAGACTGGAATGTGTCTGTTTGTTTTTTTTAATCACCAAGACTTGAATCAATTGTCAGCTTCAAGCTATCTCTAGTAAAACCCATGTCCTCGACGCCCAGACTAGCTGCAGGAAGCTAGAGGGACAACAAAGAACTCAACATTAGCAGGCCAGTCTTACTCTAAGTTAAATATTTAATAGTTTACTATTAATATCCACCAAATCAGGTATGTCATTTTTTCTTTCACACGCGTCCTAGCCTTGTCCATCAGAAAATGACTTCCTCCTAATATAAACTCCCCTCCAGATATGCGAGTAATGACAGCAAAGGTCAGGGAGCTCAATCAATCCCTGATCTGTGAAAAAGAAGATATGCTTGCTGTACTTTCACACCAAGAAATGTGTGACCTATCTACTAGAGGCACATATTTCTACTACACATAGCTTTCATCTATGGTGTGTTCCCTCTTAAATCGTAATTTTTCTTTGTATCTCCCCCTTTTTTCTCTCCTTCCCCTTTCAATATCCCTCTTTTACTGTCTTCCATCTACCCACTTACACTTTTCTTGATTTATCCCCTGCCTATATATATATATATATAATTTTTTTTTTCCCCTCACTGTCTTTCCCTATTTCGCTCATTCCCCCTACAGAGGTTGCTGAAGCACAGTCTGCAGCTGCAGGAGCAGTTGCGTTTGATGCTGTTGAAGAGAGATCTGCTGTGTTCAGTGTTCGGCTCAGACAGCGCAGAGAGTCTAATGACAGCGCTCAATGACACCGTGAGGAAAAGGGAGTTACTGCACAACCAGCTGCTGCAGAGGAAAGGAAGACTGCAGGTGTGTGGTGTGGTGTGTGTGTGTGTGTGTTTGTCATAGACCAATTCTCATAGCTTTTAGCCGTACTCTAATCCTACTCCTCCTCTGTTCCTCTGGTGATGTAGAGGTGAATCCAGGCCCTGCAGTGCCTAGCTCCACTCCTATTCCCAAGGCGCTCTCTTTTGATGACTTCTGTAACCGTAATAGCCTTGGTTTCATGCATGTTAACATCAGAAGCCTCCTCCCTAAGTTTGCTTTATTCACTGCTTTAGCACACTCTGCCAACCCGGATGTTCTAGCTGTGTCTGAATCCTGGCTTAGGAAGACCACCAAAAATTCTGAAATTTTCGTCCCTAACTACCACATTTTCAGACAAGATAGAACGGCCAAAGGGGGCTGTGTTGCAATCTACTGCAGAGATAGCCCGCAGATTTCTGTCCTACTATCCAGGTCTGTACCCAAACAATTTGAACTTCTACTTTTAAAAATCCATCTCTCTCACCGTTGCCACCTGCTATAGACCACCCGTGCTGCCCCCAGCTGTGCTCTGCACACCATTGGTGAACTGATTGCCCCCCATCTATCTTCAGAACTCGTGCTGCTAGGCGACCTAAACTGGAACATGCTTAACACCCCAGCCATCCTACAATCTAAGCTTGATGCCCTCAATCTCACACAAATTATCAATGAACCTACCAGGTACCACCCCAAAGCCGTAAACACGGGCACCCTCATAGATATCATCCTAACCAACTTGCCCTCTAAATACGATCACTGCTTCATTGCCTGCATCCGTAATGGGTCAGCGGTCAAACGACCTCCACTCATCACTGTCAAACACTCCCTGAAACACTTCAGCGAGCAGGCCTTTCTAATCGACCTGGCCGGGGTATCCTGAAAGGACATTGACCTCATCCCGTCAGTAGAGGATGCCTGTTTTTTTTAAATGCCTTCTTCACCATCTTAACTAAGCATGCCCCATTCAAGAAATTTAGAACCAGGAACAGATATAGCCCTTGGTTCTCTCCAGACCTGACTGCCCTTAACCAACACAAAAACATCCTGTGGCGTTCTGCATTCGCATCGAACAGCCCCCGTGATATGCAACTTTTCAGGGAAGCTAGAAACCAATACACACAGGCAGTTTGAAAAGCCAAGGCTAGCTTCTTCAAGCAGAAATTTACTTCCTGCAAAACAAACTCAAAAAAGTTCTGGGACACTGTAAAGTCCATGGAGAATAAGTACACCTCCTCCCAGCTGCCCACTGCACTGAAGATAGGAAATACTGTCACCACCGATAAATTCACCCCTACCCCGGTCAACAGCGCTGCACCCCCCCACAGCAACTCGCCCAAGCCTTCCCCATTTCTCCTTCTCCCAAATCCAGTCAGCTGATGTTCTGAAAGTGCCACAAAATCTGGACCCCTTCATATCAGCCGGGCTAGACAATCTGGACCCTTTCTTTCTAAAACTATCTGCCGAAATTGTTGCCACCCCTATTACTAGCCTGTTCAACCTCTCTTTTGTGTCGTCTGAGATTCCCAAAGATTGGAAAGCAGCTGCGGTCATCCCCCTCTTCAAAGGGGGGGGACACTCTTGACCCAAACTGCTACAAACTGCTACAGACCTATATCTACCCTACCCTGCCTTTCTAAGTTTTTCGAAAGCCAAGTCCCCCCTTATCTCAGCTCGCTGGTCACCATAGCAGCACCCAACTGTAGCACGCGCTCCAGCAGGTATATCTCTCAGGTCACCCCCAAAACCAATTCTTCCTTTGGCCGCCTCTCCTTCCAGTTCTCTGCTGCCAATGACTGGAACGAACTACAAAAATCTCTGAAACTGGAAACACTTATCTCCCTCACTAGCTTTAAGCACCAGCTGTCAGAGCAGCTCACAGATTCCTGCACCTGTACATTAGAGGTCGACCGATTAATCGGAATGGCCGATTAATTAGGGCCGTTTTCATAACAATCGGAAATCGGTATTTTTGGGCGCCTATTTGCCGATTTAAAAATAAATAAAAAATAAATACATTTTGTTTTGTTTTTATACCTTTATTTAACTTGGCAAGTCAGTTAAGAACACATTCTTATTTTCAATGACGGCCTAGGAACGGTGGGTTAACTGCCTCGTTCAGGGGCAGAACGGCAGATTTTCACCTTGTCAGCTCGGGGGATCCATCTTGCAACCTTACAGTTAACTAGTCCAACGCAATAACGACCTGCCTCTCTCGTTGCACTCCACAAGGAGACTACCTGTTCCGCGAATGCAGTAAGCCAAGGTAAGTTGCTAGCTAGCGTTAAACTTATCTTATAAAAAACAATCAATCATAATCACTAGTTAACTACACATGGTTGATGATATTACTAGATATTATCTAGCGTGTCCTGCGTTGCATATAATCTGACTGAGCATACAAGCATCTGACTGAGCGGTGGTAGGCAGAAGCAGGCGTGTAAACATTCATTCAAACAGCACTTTCGTGCGTCAAGCATTGCGCTGTTTATGACTTCAAGCCTATCAACTCCCGAGATGAGGCTGGTGTAACCGAAGTGAAATGGCTAGCTAGTTAGCGCGCGCTAATAGCGTTTCAAACGTCACTCGCTCTGAGCCTTCTAGTAGTTGTTCCCCTTGCTCTGCATGGGTAACGCTGCTTCGATGGTGGCTGTTGTCGTTGTGTTGTTGGTTCGAGCCCAGGGAGGAGCGAGGAGAGGGACGGAAGCTATACTGTTACACTGGCAATACTAAAGTGCCTATAAGAACATCTAATAGTCAAAGGTTCATGAAATACAAATGGTATAGAGGGAAATAGTCCTATAATTCCTATAATAACTACAACCTAAAACTTCTTACCTGGGAATATTGAAGACTCATGTTAAAAGGAACCACCAGCTTTCATATGTTCTCATGTTCTGAGCAAGGAACTGAAACGTTAGCTTTCTTACATAGCACATATTGCACTTTTACTTTCTTCTCCAACACTTTGTTTTTGCATTATTTAAACCAAATTGAACATGTTTCATTATCTACTTGAGGCTAAATTGATTTTATTGATGTATTATATTAAGTTAAAATAAGTGTTCATTCAGTATTGTTGTAATTGTCATTATTACAACAACAAAAAATGTAAGCGGCCGATTAATCGGTATCGGCTTTTTTGGCCCTCCAATAATTGGTATCGGTATCGGCGTTGAAAAATCATAATCGGTCGACCTCTACTGTACTTAGCCCATCTATAATTTAGCCCAAACAACTACCTCTTTCCCGACTGTATTTATTTATTTATTTTGCTCCTTTGCACCCCATTATTTCTATCTCTACTTTGCACATTCTTCCACTGCAAATCAACCATTCCAGGGTTTTACTTGCTGTATTGTATTTACTTTGCCAC
Organism: Oncorhynchus kisutch; assembly: GCF_002021735.2. Taxonomy (NCBI): domain Eukaryota; kingdom Metazoa; phylum Chordata; class Actinopteri; order Salmoniformes; family Salmonidae; genus Oncorhynchus; species Oncorhynchus kisutch. Next base: position 14,036,846 of record NC_034187.2, read on the forward strand.
CATGGCCTTTTTTACCTCCCTTATCTCACCTCATTTGCTCACATTGTATATAGACTTGTTTCTACTGTATTATTGACTGTATGTTTGTTTTACTCCATGTGTAACTCTGTGTTGTTGTATGTGTTGAACTGCTTTGCTTTATCTTGGGCAGGTCGCAATTGTAAATGAGAACTTGTTCTCAACTTGCCAACCTGGTTAAATAAAGGTGAAATAAATAAATAAATAGGGCTCTGGTTGAATGTAGTGCATTATTGGGGTGCCATTTTACATGCAACCCATAATTTCTGATATGTCCTTTCTTTTAGGGTTTGATCTCAAGGACAAAGGACTTTGGGGACGCCTGCAAGTCAATCAGGAACAAGCTGACCCTGCTGAGAGAGAGACTGACCTCAGCAGACAGCCTCCAGCCAGACATACTGGCCAAGAAGAGCCAGTCAGACCAGCAACGGGTGGGTCACTCACTGCCATGGAGATCCTATGATGAAGTTCATTGTTTCATACAATATATTACCACATATGATCAGGTTCTAGAATGAACATTTTCCTGACCAAGATGGCTGTTTTGTTACCAACACCCATTCTAGTGTTCTATTTAATTCTGTGCTCACGGTAATCTACACCTGTGTCTCTCAAACTGGTTTCCTCTAGCCAGTTCCAGTGTGTACTAGGAGAAGCATATACATATATAAGCAAAGCATTTATAAAGCATTGATAATTTGTTTTACTATTGATAAGCTACTGCTTGTGTCCTCTCTCTCAGGTGATCAAGAAGGACTTGGAGGACTGTGAGGCCCACATCACAGCTCTGGAGACTCTGGTGTCGTCTAGCTCTGCTAACAGGACACAGTTTGAGAGGCTTTACGAGGACTGGAGAATCCTTTACAAGTCCGTCAGGGTAAGAAGGGCTCTGAGAGAGACGGCAACTCCATGCTACTGAGCCAAGCTGGGCTTTTTTTAAATGTATTTTCCTTTTATTTAACTAGGCAAGTCAGTTAAGAACAAATGCCTATTTTCAACGATGGCCTAGGAACAGGGGGCAGAGCGACAGATTTGTACCTTGTTAGCTCGGGGATTTGATCTTGCAACCTTTCGGTTACTAGTCCAACGCTCTAACCACTAGGCTACACTGCCTCCAGGCTTTCTGGGGTTACGCATCATTATAGTTTCTGGAAACGTGCTGGAAAGGACAATGTGAAAAGATAATATCCCAGTCAACAGTACTATTAGGGTTGGCACTATAGTGTTAATCAGGCACATATATTTGTGCATTCATGTTTGGATGTGTCTCTCTGTGTCAGGTAAAGGTGAAGGAGAGTGAGGAGAGCATCGGGGGGCACGAGAGTTTCCATGTGAGCCTGCTAAACGTGGAGAAGTGGTTGATGATTATGAGGCAGAAGCTGGAGTCCTACCGCAGTTCTACTGGGGAGTGGAGCCTGGACAACAGACAGCAAGAGGCTGAGGTACTGACTTTCCACATTTATCTGTTATGTTCTTGTATCGTATGGTATGTTATGTCTAGGATAGTATGTTGATGGGACAACAGACAGCACAAGACTGAGGTACTGGTCTGTTATCTTAAAGGGCAACGCCACCACTTTGCAACTTCATTTTCAGTATCTCCGGCACAATACCAATGTCAACATATGTGAAAACGGCAAATTGTTATGTTTTGTATAATTGTTTTTATTTTTTTATTTTTAACTAGGCAAGTCAGTTAAGAACACGTTTTTATTTACAATGATGGCCTACCAAAAGGCAATAAGCCTCCTGCGGTGGCTGGGATTCAAATGTATATAAAAGTAATAAAAATATAGGACAAAACACACATCACGACAACAACACAACACTACATAAAGAGAGACCTAGACAACAACACAGCATGGTAGCAACACATGACAACACAGCATGACAGCAACACATGACAACACAGCATGGCAGCAGCACAAAACAGGATACAAACATTGTTGGGCACAGAGAACAGCACAAAGGGCAAGAAGGTAGAGACAACAATACATTATGCAAAGCAGCCAAACGGTCAGTTAGTGTCCATGATTGAGTCTTTAAATGAAGAGATGAAGATAAAACTGTCCGGTTCGAGTGTTTGTTGCAGTTCGTTCCAGTTGCTAGCTGCAGCGTACTGAATAGACGAGCGAGCCGAAGATTGGGCTCCCGAGTGGCGCAGCGGTCTAAGGCACTGCATCTCAGTGGTTGTGGTGTCACTACAGACACCTTGGTTCAAATCCAGGCTGTATCACAACCGGCTGTGATTGGGAGTCCATAGAGTAGTGCACAATTGCCCCAGCGTCGTCTGGGTTTGGCTGTTGTAGGCCGTCCATTGTAAATAAGAATTTGTTCTTAACTAACTCGCCTAGTTAAATAAAGGTTAAATGAAAAGATGAGAGTGCTTTGGAGACCTATGAAGATAAAAAGTTCTACCTGATGACATCATCAAAAGTGAAAACATTTTAACAGTGATTTTCAAACACTATGAGATTCGCGGTGACGTGGGGAGCAAGAAATGCCCCTCTGGCTAGAAACTTGTTACATGTTTTGAAAATGCACTGTTTTGTTACTGTTAATCCTACCCTGTGATGTCAGAGAAGCTTTTTAAAAAATATATTTTTAACCACAGATCATAGAAACTGGCTGTTTTCATGTGTAGACACTGGTTTGGTGCAACTTGTTTGAAAAAAACGGACACTGATGAATATGTTGCTGTTTTCATAAGTCTCTATGTGGCCGTAGCCTAAGTCCTGTCCTGTCCTGTTATTCTTCCTCCGACCCTGTAGAGGGCACTAGGTGAGTTCCCAGAGAAGGAACTGCAGCTGCACCAGACAGAGGTTCAGGGCCAGGGGGTGCTGGAGAGGACCTCTGAGGAGGGCCGGGTGCACATCCTCAGGGACATGAAGCACCTGAGGGAGTCCTGGATGGCCCTCCATGACCTCAGCCTCAACCTCTTCAGGTACACCACACTAATTCGGGCTGGATGCAAAACTCATAGAATAAGATATAGAACACAAGAAGGGTTATTTATTCCTGACCAAGATGACTGCCATTATCACATTCTATAGCTATGCAGGTCTATGACATCTGCCACTCTAGTGAATGATAGGGTCTCTAAGGGAGAAGTAATCTAGCACCACTACTATTACTACTACTACTACTACTAATACTACTACTCCTACTACTACTACTACTACTACTACTAGTCCTACTACTCCTACTACTACTATTACTCCTCCTCCTCCTCCTCCTACTACTACTCATACTACTAGTCCTACTAGTCCTACTACTACTACTACTACTACTAGTCCTACTACTACTATTACTACTACTACTACTACTACTCCTATTACTAGTACTACTATTAGTCCTACTACTACTACTACTACTAGTAGTCCTACTACTACTACTACTACTAGTCCTACTAGTACTACTACTAGTCCTACTACTACTACTAGTCTTAATACTACTACTAGTCCTACTACTACTATTATTACTACTACTACTACTACTACTACTAGTCCTACTACTACTACTACTAGTCTTATTACTACTACTATTACTACTACTACTAGTCCTACTACTAATACTACTACTACTAGTCCTAATACTACTACTACTACTACTACTAGTCCTACTACTACTAGTCCTACTACTACTAGTCCTAATACTACTACTACTACTAGTCCTACTACTACTACTAATACTAATACTACTAGTACTACTACTACTACTAGTCCTACTATTACTACTACTACTACTACTACTACTAGTCCTACTACTACTAGTCCTACTACTACTACTAATACTAATACTACTAGTACTACTACTACTACTAGTCCTACTACTAGTCCTACTATTACTACTACTACTACTACTACTAGTCCTACTACTACTTCTACTAGTTCTACTACTACTAGTCCTACTACTACTACTACTACTACTACTACTAGTCCTACTACTACATCTGTAGTTTAGTGGTTTTCAGTTGAGGTCCTCGACAACCTCTTATGGCTTGTGCACATTTATCTCCAAAACGCTTCTACATAAAAGTAATTATATTACATATGCTGTCCCTGCATCTGGGTGAAAAGTATTTAATGCAGCCAATTGCACAATCTTAAGAGATGCCTTCAGTACTGACTGTCTGTTGTTCCGATCTCCAGGCTGCTGAATGGGCACAGCTCTGAGGACCCTGACTTAGACACCCAGAGGGAGAGGGTGAGAGGCCAGGCTGGGGAGAGGCCAGGCCCAGGCAGGGAGCTCTTTCCTGGGGAGGGAGGAGACATGATCAAGGGTAGTGGCTCCAGCAGCAGGATGGAGGGTGCTCCAGAGAGATCCCCAGGAGAGGGCCATGGGGTCTGGCTCTCTCAGAGCTCTGGGGTAGGGGCTGGGAGAGGGGGAAGAACAGGGTTAGGAGGAAGGTTGGAGCGAGGGGAAGGAGGGGAGAGTTTTGGAGCAGAAGAGGGTATTTGGGTCGAGGGAGCGTTTGAGGGCAGTATGGAGGTTATGGATCTCTCTGAACATAGGGAGAGACAGGGCAGGGATCGACAGACTCTTGGTCAACAACTGAGTCCTATGACGTTAACCTTGGCAGGCAGTCAGAGACGGGGACAGGGCGGTGGGAGTGGGGACAGGGAGAGGGAAAGGGAGAAGGAGAAGGAGAGGGGTGGCGGTGAGCACAGCCTGGGTGTAGAGGAGGTGGACTCCTCCATCGTTTGGAGAGGGGGGTGCGGTCAGAGGGGAGAGGAGGGAACCACAGGGATGACATCAGGCCACACAGGGGGCAGAAGCACCCATGGTGGAGGAGGATTGGTGGTGGGGGACTCTGGCTCCAGGGTTAGCGGGGTAGTGGGGGACTCTGGCTCCAGGGTTAGCGGGGTGGTGGGGGACTCTGGCTCGAGGGTTAGCGGGGTAGTGGGGGACTCTGGCTCCAGGGTTAGCGGGGTAGTGGGGGACTCTGGCTCCAGGGTTAGCGGGGTGGTGGGGGACTCTGGCTCCAGGGTTAGCGGGGTGGTGGGGGACTCTGGCTCCAGGGTTAGCGGGGTGGTGGGGGACTCTGGCTCCAGGGTTAGCGGGGTAGTGGGGGACTCTGGCTCCAGGGTTAGCGGGGCTGTGGGGGACTCTGGCTCCAGGGTTAGCGGGGTAGTGAGGGACTCTGGCTCCAGGGTTAGCGGGGTAGTGAGGGACTCTGGCTCCAGGGTTAGCGGGGTGGTGGGGGACTCTGGCTCCAGGGTTAGCGGGGTAGTGGGGGACTCTGGCTCCAGGATTAGCGGGGTAGTGGGGGACTCTGGCTCCAGGGTTAGCGGGGTGGTGGGGGACTCTGGCTCCAGGGTTAGCGGGGTGGTGGGGGACTCTGGCTCCAGGGTTAGCGGGGTGGTGGGGGACTCTGGCTCCAGGGTTAGCGGGGTGGTGGGGGACTCTGGCTCCAGGGTTAGTGGGGTAGTGGTGGACTCTGGCTCCAAGGTTAGCGGGGTGGTGGGGGACTCTGGCTCCAGGGTTAGCGTGGTGGTGGGGGACTCTGGCTCCAGGGTTAGCGGGGTAGTGGGGGACTCTGGCTCCAGGATTAGCGGGGTAGTGGTAGTAGATGTGTCTGAGTCCAGCAGTAGTGGGCAGACAGAGGAGTGGGTGGATGGGCAGAGGTCCAGAGGAATGGCTGAATCCCTGGCCATGGAGTTAGATGTGGGGTTAGGGTCAGGCTCTGGGTTAGAGCACGGCAGCAAAGGCAACTACGACAAGGGAACAGGTGGAATGAGAGACCACAGTGAAGGGGGACATCTGCGACACAGAGGCTTTTTCCCGCCTATCAAGACCAGAATGGAGGATTCAGTCATGGATGGTCTCACTCTGTCATTCCAGCAAGGCTCTGCTAGAAAACCCTCTGGAAGGCTACAGGGCTCAAGTCACCACACCACGGTCTGGTTTCTCCACCCATTCTTTTATCTCAAATCATAATAATCACATTTTCTAGTTCATAAAGGAAGATGTAAACTTCAAGTTGACATGCTATAATTGACTTGTCTCTCAATACACTGTAACCCATATTCAACTGCCGTTATAAACTGAAATATTAAGAAAGTTAGCTAGCTGATTTTTTTTTATACATATATTTCCTACAGTAAGTTGATGTTGTTGCTGATCATGTTGTTGTTGGGGTCCTTCAGGCAGATGTTGGGGCAACCCTGAGTGCAGGGGACTATGAGGACAGGAGGAGGGAGTTTGAGGCCTGGCTACAGAAGGAGAACGATACACTCTCAGGGATTCTGAGCACAGAGGGACTGCTGAGCACCAAAGAACTCAAGATCAGGCAGAACACACTCATGGTTGGTGCTGATGTTTCTTCTCAGAAATTAACACTATTGCATTTCCAGTATTCCATTCCTGTTTTTATTTACACAAAAATGATAAGTTACTCTAGGTCTGTGTCTTATGGTTAGTAATGTGCATGCTACATGATAACTTCATAAAACGTGTATTTCATCTGGAGGACATTATGTTCAGAGTGCACCAAACAAAACCCTAGGATGGTATAAAATACCTTACAGAGGCCCTGACAAATTCACAAACCTTCTGACCTTCCTCTAGAAGACTAAAATAACTTTTGGCAGCTGAATTGACAGACAGTTACATCACAATCACAAGCTGCCTGACAGTCAGACAGTTACATCACAATCACAAGCTGCCTGACAGACAGACAGTTACATCACAATCACAAGCTGCCTGACAGTCAGACAGTTACATCACAATCACAAGCTGCCTGACAGTCAGACAGGTTACATCACAATCACAAGCTGCCTGACAGTCAGACAGTTACATCACAACCACAAGCTGCCTGACAGTCAGACAGGTTACATCCCAACTACAAGCTGCCTGACAGTCAGACAGGTTACATCACAACCAAAATGGCACCCTATTCTCTATTTAGTGCACTACTTTTGAAATAGGGCTGTGGTCAAATATAGTGCACTATAAAGGGAATAGGGTGTCATTTGGGACACTAGCAGGCCATGTTAGTGGTTAGGATGTATCTGTCAGTATGGGAGCACAGAGAACGCTTCAAATTCAGTCAGCAGACAGTGGACATTGATTCAAGGCAGACGGGGGATTGGAGATGTTTGATTGGGGATATACTGTGTGTGTGTTTCAGTAGATATGAAGGATTATTGCTTCAGGATTTACTGCGGCCTGAATTCTCCTGTGCAAAGATCCTCTGTAGACATTTCTCACTGACACATTGCTTATTGTTATTACATGATGCAGCAATTCCCCTTCTTATCCCTCAGCCACATGCAACAGTTCTCTGTCCCCCTGTTGTTCTCTCCCCTTCTCTCTTCCCCCTCTCTCTCTTCCTCTCTCTTTCTGTCCCTCCCTCTCTGTCTCCCCCCTCTCTCTCTTCCTCTCTCTTTCTGTCCCTCCCCTCTCTCCCCCTCTCTCTCTTCCCTCTCTCTCTCTCCTTCTCTCTTTCTGTCCCTTCCTCTCTCTCTTCCCCCTCTCTCTCTTCCTCTCTCTTTCTGTCCCTTCCTCTCTCTCTCCCCCTCTCTCTCTTCCCCCTCTCTCTCTTCCTCTCTCTTTCTGTCCCTTCGTCTCTCTCTCTCCCCCTCTCTCTCTTCCCCCTCTCTCTCTTCCTCTCTCTTTCTGTCCCTCCCCCTCTCTCCCCCCCTCTCTCTTCCCTCTCTCTCTCTCCCTCTCTCTTTCTGTCCCTTCCTCTCTCTCTCCCCCTCTCGCTCTTCCCCCTCTCTCTCTTCCTCTCTCTTTCTGTCCCTTCGTCTCTCTCTTCCCCCTCTCTCTCTTCCTCTCTCTTTCTGTCCCTTCATCTCTCTCTCCCCCTCTCTTTCTTCCCCCTCTCTCTCGTCCTCTCTTTCTCTCCCTCCCTCTCTCTCTCCCTCTCTCTCTCTCCCCCTCTCTCTTTCTGTCCCTTCCTCTCTCTCTCTCTCTCTCTCTCTCTCTCTCTCTCTCTCTCTCTCTCTCTCTCTCTCTCTCTCTCTCTCTCTCTCTCTCTCTCTCTATCCCTCCCTCTCTCTCTCCCCCTCTCTCTTTCTGTCCCTCCCCCTCTCTCCCCCTCTCTCTCTTCCCCCTCTCTCTCTTCCTCTCTCTTTCTGTCCCTTCGTCTCTCTCTCCCCCTCTCTCTCTTCCCCCTCTCTCTCTTCCTCTCTCTTTCTGTCCCTCCCCCTCTCTCCCCCCCTCTCTCTTCCCTCTCTCTCTCCCTCTCTCTTTCTGTCCCTTCCTCTCTCTCTCCCCCTCTCTCTCTTCCCCCCCTCTCTCTTCCTCTCTCTTTCTGTCCCTTCGTCTCTCTCTCCCCCTCTCTTTCTTCCCCCTCTCTCTCGTCCTCTCTCTTTCTCTCCCTCCCTCTCTCTCCCTCTCTCTCTCTCCCCCTCTCTCTTCTGTCCCTTCCTCTCTCTCTCTCTCTCTCTCTCTCTCTCTCTCTCTCTCTCTCTCTCTCTCGCTCTATCCCTCCCTCTCTCTCTCCCCTCTCTCTTTCTGTCCCTTCCTCTCTCTCTCTCTCTTCCTCTCTCGTTCTATCCCTCCCTCTCTCTCTTCCTCTCTCGTTCTATCCCTCCCTCTCTCTCTCCCCCTCTCTCGTTCTATCCCTCCCTCTCTCTCTCTCCCCCTCTCTTTCTGTCCCTTCCTCTCTCTCTCTCTCTCTCCCTCTCTCTTTCTTCCCCCTCTCTCTCCCCCTCTCTCGTTCTATCCCTCCCTCTGTCTCTCCCCCTCTCTCTCTTCCTCTCTCGTTCTATCCCTCCCTCTCTCTCTCCCCCTCTCTGTCTCTTCCCCCTCTCTCTTTCTTCTTCCTCTCTCACCCCTCCCTCTCCTCACTCCCACAGACCTTGCAGTCCAGTGTAGACTGGGGTCAGGAGCAGTTCCAGCTACTACTGATGGCTTGGGCTGTAGCCGGGGCCAGGGCTGACCGTGGGGCTGAGGATGTGGGCATGGAGGAGATACGTTATCGCTGGATGCTCTATAAGTCCAAACTGAAGGATGTAGGAGACCTCAAAGCCCTGTTGAATGTCAAGGTAAACAGTACTGTGCAAATACTGTATTGTGCCTCTAAAATGGCGCCCTATTCCCTTTTTATAGTGCCCTATTTTTGACTAGGACCTATTCATAGGTTGCACCTCTGTCACTCGGTCATGCCATTGTTATGAACGTTCTCAAGCTGCCCTCTACCAGTGGTGTGATAGAGGTGCTCTGAAGTCGTGATAAGCCCAGTCATTCTGGACGGAGGCTAACGACTGCCTGGAAATATGATTAATGTTTAGTAGGAAACAACTTTGCCAGCATTATCATGTTGTCAAATTTACTTTAGACAAATGGAAATGTTGTCTTTAGCTAGCAAAGTTTTGCAAAATAGCCAGCAATGCTAATGGTAGCTAGCTAAAAGCCAGTGTCCTCCCCTCAATCGTAGTTAACGTTATACTGCATCTAAAGCCATCTGGCGACATCAAAATGATGACACAAGGTTTTTCTACTAATTATTTGCCTCCCTTTTGAAGGGCATTGTATTTCCAAGCCACTGTAATGCACTTTTGATGAAATCTTCATCAGCGCTCATTGATTATGCATTGTGTAGAATGCTCAGATAGGCATCAGTCCAGAACGAACGTTCAAAACAATATTGTGACGAAACAAGCCATGAATATACTGTAGCTCTGGACAAAAGTAGTGCAATATTTCGGGAATAGGGTGCTGTGTAAAATGTACATCCAGCAGAGGGCGTTAAAGAGTATCCTATAATAAAGAGATGATACATTGGTCTACCACAGGGATGGGCAACTTTGATGTTTTGGGGGCCACAAAACAACGACATTTATCATGAGGGGTGGCTCTACATACCCACATCCATACCCCCCATCTTGCATTATAGTGGCATTGAAGAGGGGGGGGGGGACACATTTTAAAGTTTGTTTCCTGCAATTTTACACATTTTGCTATGGAGTTGGAGAGACAAATTTGACGTTTTACAGCTATTTTGCTGCAATTCTACACATTTTGCCATCGGGTGGAGGCAAATGTTTGCCATTTTTAATATGACAACTGATGATCAATGGTTCCCACCCCGGTGTGTAATTCAACCATTCCTACTACAAGTTTAGATAGCTGGCCGCCAGACTAACTTAACAATCTAAATGGTTATGGCTGACATGGGCTATTTGAGTGACTGCTGATATACAACCACATTTAGAAATTGCACTTTGTGTAGTCTATTACTCTACCCCCCCCCCCCCCCCCCCCCCATTCCCCTCCCTGGTCTTCCAGAAGGTAGCAGTGTATCATCAATGTTGGGTAATGGTCTGGCTGCACTGTTCTGTGTAAAGCACATGCAGTATATTGGCCTGTATGTCTTCTTGATTTATTTCCAGCAGGGTGCCGGTGCTGCTGGCCGAGAGGAACACACCAGGACAGCTAAGGTACAGTTAACAATCGCTCTCAATGATCTTGTCTTGGTCAAACATTCCTTTAATGTTCAGTGTAGTTGAAACTGGAAAAAACATGTGGCCTGAGCTGGTCCAGTGGTCTCAGCTGCAGCCTGAGGAAAGCAAATATCTCTACAGTCAGTGTCTGGATAATATGTGTGAAATGCTTGATAATGTATGTGATATCAACAGAGAAGTATATTTTCTGGGTGATTTAAATATCGACTGGCTGTCATCAAGCTGCCCACTCAGGAAAAAACTTCAAACTGTAACCAGTGCCTGTAACCTGGATCAGGTTGTCAGTCAACCTACCAGGGGTAGTTACCAACAACACAGGAATGAAATCATCAACATGTATTGATCACATTTTCACTAACGCTTCAGATATTTGCTTTAAAACAGTATCCAAATCCATAGGATCACAATATAGTAACCATATCTAGGAAAACCAAAGATTCAAAGGCTGGGCCTAATATAGTGTATATGAGGACAGGCTGGGCCTAATATAGTGTATATGAGGACAGGCTGGGCCTAATATAGTGTATATGAGGACAGGCTGGGCCTAATATAGTGTATATGAGGACAGGCTGGGCCTTATATAGTGTATATGAGGACAGGCTGGGCCTAATATAGTGTATATGAGGACAGGCTGGGCCTAATATAGTGTATATGAGGACAGGCTGGGCCTAATATAGTGTATATGAGGACAGGCTGGGCCTAATATAGTGTATATGAGGACAGGCTGGGCCTAATATAGTGTATATGAGGACAGGCTGGGCCTAATATAGTGTATATGAGGACAGGCTGGGCCTAATATAGTGTATATGAGGACAGGCTGGGCCTAATATAGTGTATATGAGGTCATACAATATGTTTTGTAGTGATTCATATGTTGATGATGTTTAGAATATTTGCTGGTCTGTGGTGTGTAATGAGGAGCAACCAGACGCTGCAATTGATGCATTTATGAAACTACTTATTCCAGTTACTAATAAGCACGTATCCATTAAGAAAACGACTGTAAAAACTGTTAAATCCCCTTGGATGAGGGGATTGCCCTTGGATGAGGGATGAGGCAAAAGGTATGGCAATTAAGTCTGGCAGCCCAACCGATTGGCAAACATACTGCAAATTCACAAACTATGTGACTAAACTAAATCAAAATAAACTACACTATGAAACAAAGATAAATTATACAATGAATGATAGTAAAAAGCTTTGGTGCACCTTAAATGACATTTTGGGTTTCAGGTTTGGGGAAATTAAACTCTCTAATTGTTTTATATTTTAAAATGTTGCCAGGAAATGCAGCTCTGTCTTGGGTTCTGCTGTTGTGCAGTAGTTGCACAGCCTCTCCTCTACAGGGAGCTAGGTTCTCCTGTGTCTACCCTTCTCAATGCAAAGGCTATGCTCACTGAGCCTGTACTTTGTCAAAGTTTTTCTAAGGTATTGCTCAGTAACCCTGGTCAAATAGTTAGCCATGGTGTACTGTCGATTTAGGGGCAGGTTGCACTGCATTGTGCTTTGTGCTTGTGTTTCCCAATAAGGAATGTCATTTTGACTGTGTTGTAATTTGTTTTATTCTGATTGATTGGATGTTCTGGTCCTGAGGCTTCAGTGTGTTAGTAGAACAGGTTTGTGAACTCAGCCCCAGGACCAGCTGGATGAGGGGACTCTTTTCTTTGCTCAGCTCTTGGCATTGCAGGGCGTGGTAATGATATGAGAGGGTCACTGTATTTGAGATGTTTCCAAAAATGAATTGCTCTATTTTGAGTTTTTATTCTTAGTGGATATTGGCATAATTCTGCCCTGCATGTATTGTTTGTAGTTTTCCTCTGGACATGTAGGAGAATCTTACAGAACTCTGCATGCAGTGTTTCAATTGAGTGTTTGTCCCATTGGGTGAAATCTTGTTTTGCAAGTGGACCCCACACCTCGCTGCCATAAAGTGCAATTGGTTCAATTACATATTCAATTCGTTGTAGCCACATTTGAATATTTACGTATTTGAATTAGAATTAGTCTTTTATTGGCGTAGAATGTCCTGCCGGCTTTTTCTCTCAGTTCATTTCCTGCTTTATTAAGGTGTCCAGTTGAGCTTATTTTTAAACCTAAGTAATTGTAGTGTGTACAGCACTCTATATATTTTGTACCAATTGAGAACTTTGGTCTAATTCCCTGAGATCTGGATCTTCTCTGGAAAATCATTATTTTAGTCTTTTTGGGGTTTACTGCCAGGGCCCAGGTCTGGCAGTACTGCTGTAGCAGGTCCAGGCTCTGCTGTAGGCCATGTGCTGTGGGTGACAGCATGTATAGGTCATCTGTGAAATTCAGGCATTTAACCTCTGAATTGTGGAGACTAACACCAGGGGCTGAGGATTGTTCTAGAATTGTGGCCAATTCATTGACGTAAATATTGAAGGGTGCAGGGCTCAGATTGCAACCCTTGCGAAGGCCCCGCCTCTGGTTAAAGAATTCTGTTATTTTCTTGCCAAGCATACATGTTGGTATTATTTTGGTGGCCATGTCTATTAGGGTGTAAATGTGATCGGTCATGTGATGTTTTTGTATACATCCAATTAGGATTTTACTCAAGACATTGTGCTTATTAAGGAAGTTTAGAACTCTTACATTTATAATACTACAGAAAACCTTCCCCAGGTTACTGTTCACACAAATGCCTCTGGAATTGTTAGGGTCAAATTAGTCTTTGTTCTTAAAGATTGGGGGGGTTATGAGTCCTTGATTCCAGATGTCAGGGAAATAACCTACACTCAGGATCAAATTAAACAGTTTTAATATAGCCAATTGACATTTTGCACTAGTGAGTTTGAGCATCTCATTTAGGATGCCATCAGGTCCACATGCTTTTTAAATTTGAGGGCCTGAAGTTTCTTATAGAGCTCCTGGTCAGTAATTGGGGAGTCCAATGGATTTCCATTGTCCTCTATAGCTTTTTCTAATCCATTCACCTTCTCATGAATTTGACATTGTTCTGCGTGTGTGTCAATTTGAACAGTGTTGTAGAGTGTTTTAAACGGGTCTGTCCATATGTCACCATTTTGTATCGCTAATTCCTCTAGATTTTTTAAAAAGGTTTTCTCTCTGTCTCCTTCGGCCTCTCTCTGTCTCTTTCTCTGTCTCTCTTGCTCTGTCTCTCTCACTCTGTCTCTTGTCTCTCTCTCTGTCTCTCTCTGTCTCTTTCTGTCTCTTTCTCTGTCTTACTCTTTCTCTCTTTCTCTCTCTCCGCCTCTCTGTCTTTCTCTGTCTCTCTCTCTCTTTCTCTCTCTCTGTCTCTGTCTCTCTCTGTCTCTCTGTCTCTTTCTGTCTCTGTCTCTTTCTCTGTCTCTCTCTGTCTCACTCTTTCTCTCTCTCTTTCTCTGTCTCTCTGTCTCTTTCTCTCTCTCTCTCTCTGTCTCTCTTTCTCTCTCTCTGTCTCTTTCTTTCTCTCTCTCTCTCTCTCTGTCAATTCAATTTCAATTCAATTCAAGGACTTTATTGGCATAGGAAACATGTGTTAACATTGCCAAAGCAAGTGAGGTAGATAATATATAAAGTTAATATATGAAGTGAAATAAAGAATAAAAATTAACAGTAAACATCACACATACAGAAGTTTCAAAACAATAGACATTACAAATGTCATATTATATATATACAGTGTTTTAACAATGTACAAATGGTAAAGGACACAAGATAAAATAAATAAGCATAAATATGGGTTGTATTTACAATGGTGTGTGTTCTTCACTGGTTGCCCTTTTCTCGTGG
>NC_034187.2:14056031-14086031 GCF_002021735.2 Oncorhynchus kisutch
GAGTAGTGCGCGGAGGTGATGTGGGATAAGGAGGTGGATTTTTATTGCCTTTATTTAAGGGGTGAAATGATGCTTACATGGTCTTAGATAACTTAGATAACTAACTGAGTGTGATCTGTCATATACCAAAATACCTATCATGGTTTGCTGCCATTTTAAAGAATGGTGTGGATAACACTTTTTTAAACTGCCTTTAACCCTGATAAATAACATTATGCTTTTTAAACTGCCTTTAACCCTGATAAATAACATTATGCTTTTTTAAACTGCCTTTAACCCTGATAAATAACATTATGCTTTTTTAAACTGCCTTTAACCCTGATAAATAACATTATGCTTTTTTAAACTGCCTTTAACCCTGATAAATAACATGCTTTTTTAAACTGCCTTTAACCCTGATAAATAACATTATGCTTTTTTAAACTGCCTTTAACCCTGATAAATAACATTATCCTTTTTAAACTGCCTTTAACCCTGATAAATAACATTATGCTTTTTTAAACTGCCTTTAACCCTGATAAATAACATTATGCTTTTTTAAACTGCCTTTAACCCTGATAAATAACATTATCCTTTTTAAACTGCCTTTAACCCTGATAAATAACATTATGCTTTTTAAACTGCCTTTAACCCTGATAAATAACATTATGCTTTTTAAACTGCCTTTAACCCTGATAAATAACATTATGCTTTTTAAACTGCCTTTAACCCTGATAAATAACATTATGCTTTTTAAACTGCCTTTAACCCTGATAAATAACATTATGCTTTTTAAACTGCCTTTAACCCTGATAAATAACATTATGCTTTTTAAACTGCCTTTAACCCTGATAAATAACATAATGCTTTTTCTTCTTGGATGAATGTCAGATGTTTTTAAAGCTTTATTTTGAACCTGTACATGATGCCTGTTGCACAGATGACCCTTATCAATTGTAGCACTGAGTTAATGACAGCCTAGCGCTTCAAAGATCAGGAATAGTTGACATTCTAGATGCAGGATGTCCACCGAAACACAATATCTGTTCTATCATGAGTCAACTCAAATCTAACACATACCGATGATGATTAAGCAAGTCAGTCAGTAATGGTATACAGGATGTCCCACTTCTGACTGTCCAAATATACATCCTACTTGTACTGTACTGTACTGTAGGCATGTTTCAACCATATGCTTCCCTTTCTCAAGGTTCTATGCTATATTTGAACACTTTCGTAATGATCCCTTGGCACAGTTAAACCGTTTGGTGAATATAGCAATTATAAAGCCTTGTACTATGGCCCCTGACTTTTTCTTGGACCACAGACAGTGTTCTAGATGCCAAATTTACTTTGGTTTTTATACGTAATGTTCAGCAGGGCCCAGATTATAAGATGGAAATAGCCGCTGTTATGGGAGAGGGGCCTTTTTTGAGCAGATTCTTAAAATGACGCAATGAACCTCTCAACCTTGACTTTTCCCCCTCTCGTTCTCTGTTGCTCGCTCGCGCTCTCTTTTTATCTCCCCACCTCTACCCCTCTGTTTCTATCTCCCTCTCTTTCTCCCCCTCCTATTTCTTCCTCTCTCTTTCTACCATCTCCCACCTCCCCCCCCCCCTTTCTCCCCCTCTATTTCTTCCTCTCTCTCTCTTTCTACCATCTCCCACCTCCTCCCCTTTCTCCCCCTCTATTTCTTCCTCTCTCTCTCTTTCTACCATCTCCCTCCTCCTCCCCTCTTTCTCCCCCTCTATTTCTTCCTCTCTCTCTCTTTCTACCATCTCCCACCTCCTCCCCCCCTCTTTCTCCCCCTCTATTTCTTCCTCTCTCTCTCTTTCTACCATCTCCCCCCCCCCCCTTTCTCCCCCTCTATTTCTTCCTCTCTCTCTCTTTCTACCATCTCCCACCTCCTCCCCCCCTCTTTCTCCCCCTCTATTTCTTCCTCTCTCTCTCTTTCTACCATCTCCCACCTCCTCCCCCCCTCTTTCTCCCCCTCTATTTCTTCCTCTCTCTCTCTTTCTACCATCTCCCACCTCCTCCCCCCCCCTTTCTCCCCCTCTATTTCTTCCTCTCTCTCTCTTTCTACCATCTCCCTCCTCCTCCTCCCCTCTTTCTCCCCCTCTATTTCTTCCTCTCTCTCTCTTTCTACCATCTCCCTCCTCCTCCCCTCTTTCTCCCCCTCTATTTCTTCCTCGCTCTCTCTCTTTCTACCATCTCCCTCCTCCTCCTCCCCTCTTTCTCCCCCTCTATTTCTTCCTCTCTCTTTCTACCATCTCCCTCCTCCCCTCTTTCTCCCCCTCTATTTCTTCCTCTCTCTCTCTTTCTACCATCTCCCTCTCTCCTCTCTCCTCCCTCCTCCTCCTCCCCCCTCCCTCTCCCTCCTCCCCCCCCTCCCTCTCTCTCCTCCCCCCTTCCTCTCTCCTCCCTCTCCTCACTCCCACTGATCTTGCGGTCCAGTGTGGACTTCTGTCATTCATTCACTTTTCTATTTGTCCCTGTACGTGTGTTTTACTGACCTAAGGTTTGCTAGGGAAATGGAGACCAAATCCAGTTATTCTATTAGTCTTTTATCACACACGTCTTTACGAGGTTATAACCCACAAATAGCTTGCCGATGTTTTAAATTTGATTACATTTGAACAGTTAGCTTTTGTTGGGAGTGGGGGACAGCGTGTGTTAGTTCGACTGAAGCCTGTCTTGTCTCAGAATGTTGAAGTATAATCTGTGTCTGTTCTCTGTCTGGGAAGGTCTCAGAGGGCTGTCTCCGTCTGTCATCGTGAACGTTAAATGACTGAACAACTTTATTCTTAAGGAAAAATAGAAGGAAAGTGCATGCCGGCCCTACTTGTACAAAACTGCATTGAAGGCATACATAGTATTACAGTTGAGTGTATGCTGGATTTGAACTGAATATTTATACCAGTCTACTGTTATCTATAAACAACTTATGCAATGCGCTTCTTCAATATATTTATCCAACATATCTAGCTCTTAGGAGGCTTTTAAATTAATGTTAAACTTAAATACAATATATAGCACAAAATATCACCATACTTATACCACAGGGTAATATGCTGCATTCTTTTGAGTAGCAATGGCTACAGTGGGCCTACCTGCCAACTCTGCTTCTTGCACTGCTATATTGAGTAAGAATCAGATACACCCTTTTACAATGGATACAGGTTCAAATGCCTAACCAGCCATGAACTGTATGTCTGTAGTCATACATGTGGACTTTCACTTGAACCTAAAGAAGTGCTCCTCTTGAAAGGATCTGGGAATCAAGGATAGGAGAAGGATAGTGGTGGGGGATGAAGGTCACAGTTAGCCCGGTTGCTAGTCTTTATAGCTACACTCCTTGACACGGAGTAGCCTTCAAGGAGGGGAATGTTAGCTAAGCAGACACTGGCATCAGGCTAGGTCGGAATAGTATAATGTACCGTAGCAGATTTAGGGTTACGGTAATTTACAAACTTCCCAGATTCTCCAAAAATCCTTGGAGGATTCTGGATTTCTTGCTTATTCCTTATGGATTCGGCAATCTACCAACTGGGATTTCTGGAAAATCTGGGAATATTTGGAAAGTTACTAGAATTTTGCAACCCCTAATTAGATTCCTATGCAGTGCGTTATGGGCAGGAGTAGCTTTACTAAGTGCTCTGCTAAATGTATTCAAAATGGAATTAGCTTAGATTGGAATAGTGTGTTATGCAAATTAGTATCTGCTTTACAAAAATGTAAGGCTTTTAAACACACATGCCGGCAGGAATGAAGATTCAAAGCTTTTGTAAAACATTAAAATATTATACTCTATTTTGTTACTATATTTTGAAATGAACAAAATACTTAATGTTTCAACACAGAGCTTTTTATTTAACCAATATTTTTGTATTGTACTCAAACTGGAAATAAATATGCAATGTGTATACCTGACAGATGTGTATGACAGTGTCAATCATTGTTGAACCTGTAGCCTACTGATCAAAAATATAAACGCAACATGCAACAATTTCAAATATTTTACAGTTCATGTAAGGAAATCAGTCAATTTAAATAAATTCAGTAATCTATGGATTTCACATGACTGAGCAGGAGCGCAGCCATTGGTGGGCCTGGGAGGGCACAGACCCACTGGGGAGCCAGACACAGCCAATCAGGATGAGTTTTTCCCCTACAAAACGGCTTTATTACAGACAGAAATACTCCTCACTAACAGGGATGTAAATACATTTGTGCACAAAATTTGAGAGAAATATGATAATTGTGCATAATGCAACATTTCTGGGATCTTTTATTTCAGCTCCTGAAACATGGGACCAACACTTTACATGTTGCGTTTATATATTTGTTCAATCATGATGATTGCAGTCAAACTGCAGTGGTCTGAGGGGCTACGTCCATTCTAGTGATACTATTTCTATTGTTGAGCCACTGTTGTTGTTGGGGGTAAATTACTAACTGGTTTAACATGAGGAGTAAAATGCCAGAGTTACCAGGTGTTAAGTGTAGCAGCCTGTTCTGTGCAGACTGGCAGGAGTTGTCTGGGCTAAAGGTTAGCTGATGACCTCTAGCAGTGGCTAGCTGACTACTAGCTAGTAGCTAGTTAGCTGGCGAGCCCCTGTTGGGGGTTCCGGTTCAAAAGTAAAGAAAATAGCAGATCCATACCACATTGGATGAGGCGGATTGCTGGAGAGGTTAAGAAAATATTTAAAAAATATATGTGAAGAAAAAATATATAAAAATATATATACATGGGGCTCGACAAGACGAAGACAAAGACGTCTGACTGCTACGCCATCTTGGATGATTGCTTCACCACCTAGTTTCCTGTGATATGAAAAGAGGGTTAGGTCTGAACGTGTCTGATAGGCTGACACACACCAGTCACACTGACACCCAAAACCTGACACACACCAGTCACACTGACACCCAAAACCTGACACACACCAGTCACACTGACACCCAAAACCTGACACACACCAGTCACACTGACACCCAAAACCTGACACACACCAGTCACACTGACACCCAAAACCTGACACACACCAGTCACACTGACACCTAAAACCTGACACACACCAGTCACACTGACACCCAAAACCTGACACACACCAGTCACACTGACACCTAAAACCTGACACACACCAGTCACACTGACACCTAAAACCTGATACACACCAGTCACACTGACACCCAAAACCTGACACACACCAGTCACACTGACACCTAAAACCTGATACACACCAGTCACACTGACACATAAAACCTGACACACACCAGTCACACTGACACCTAAAACCTGATACACACCAGTCACACTGACACCCAAAACCTGACACACACCAGTCACACTGACACCCAAAACCTGACACACACCAGTCACACTGACACCTAAAACCTGATACACACCAGTCACACTGACACCTAAAACCTGACACACACCAGTCACACTGACACCTAAAACCTGATACACACCAGTCACACTGACACCCAAAACCTGACACACACCAGTCACACTGACACCCAAAACCTGATACACACCAGTCTCACTGACACCTAAAACCTGACACACACCAGTCACACTGACACCTAAAACCTGACACACACCAGTCACACTGACACCTAAAACCTGACACACACCAGTCACACTGACACCTAAAACCTGACACACACCAGTCACACTGACACCTAAAACCTGACACACACCAGTCACACTGACACCTAAAACCTGACACACTGACACCTAAAACCTGACACACACCTGTCACACTGACACCTAAAACCTGACACACACCAGTTACACTGACACCCAAAACCTGACACACACCAGTCACACTGACACCCAAAACCTGACACACACCAGTCACACTGACACCCAAAACCTGACACACACCAGTCACACTGACACCCAAAACCTGATACACACCAGTCACACTGACACCTAAAACCTGACACACACCAGTCACACTGACACCTAAAACCTGACACACACCAGTCACACTGACACCTAAAACCTGACACACACCAGTCCTACTGACACCTAAAACCTGACACACACCAGTCACACTGACACCTAAAACCTGACACACACCAGTCACACTGACACCTAAAACCTGACACACACCAGTCACACTGACACCTAAAACCTGACACACACCTGTCACACTGACACCTAAAACCTGACACACACCAGTCACACTGACACCCAAAACCTGACACACACCAGTCACACTGACACCTAAAACCTGACACACACCAGTCACACTGACACCCAAAACCTGACACACAGCCTCACAGTCAAATATGAAGCATTAGCTCCTGCTCTCTCTCTCTCTCTCTCTCTCTCTCTCTCTCTCTCTCTCTCTCTCTCTCTCTCTCTCTCTCTCTCTCTCTCTATATATATATATATATATATATATATATTCTCTCTCTCTCTATATATATATTGCGCTCTCTCTCTCTCTCTATATATATATATATATATATATATATATATATATATATATATATTTCTCTCTCTTGCGCTCTCTCTCTCTCTCTCTCTCTCTCTCTATATATATATATATATATATTTCTCTCTCTTGCGCTCTCTCTCTCTCTCTCTCTCTCTCTCTCTCATAGCTTTCTCCAGATCTCTCTGACATTATTTCTCTAACTTATTTCATCGTTGACAGTATGATATTGTTAGATTTGACACTAACAAGAGAACCATTTCCTCACTAAAGCCAGTGTTATGATATTCAGGCCTACAGTACCGTGCTTATTTGTCTATTTTACTATACTGAGGTACCGTACACTCCGCAGGAACTCTAGTATGACGTTCTCAGTAGATTCATTTCGCTGTGAATTAGGCCACCAGCGAAAGCAAGAGCAGCTCGTCTCATCTGAGGAATGCATATGGCTGCCTGCCAAAACATCTTATTTGTTAGAGATGAGCTCCAAAATCTACACACACACACAAATAAACCCTCCTGGCAGACAAACAATATTTACGTCTGGGGCTCAACCTGTGCATGACAAGCACTCAGGTGAAACACTCAGGTGTGGGTGTGTTTGTGGACTCTGCCCTACCTGGCAAATGCTGATAGCGACAGTGGCACACTTTGCTCTGTGCGGTAGCCCTTGTTTGGCCTAATTCATTCAACTGGAAGTCCCTCTTGGTGTAGTTGGCCAGTTGGTGTAGTTCTCTTCTCCCCTCTCTGTTCTAGGTGTGCAGTGCACCACAAACCCATTCACTGCATATGGAAATACCAAACAACAAGCAATTTGGAGCTCAAATCTCTGTGTGTGCCTGTGAATGTGCTTGTACTCGTGGGATTTTGAATGTATTTCCCTCCTACCCACGTACATAACAGTTAACAAACTCTTACATAATACTATACATCTCTAGTGTGTGTGTGTGTGTGTGTGTGTGTGTGTCTACCCATCCACCTACTCTCTGCAGACTGCATCCTCGCTCACACACAACCCTGCTTTTCTCAGCTCCACCACTGAGACGCAATCTGGTCTGGAAATAAATCTCTAGTAGAAATACTTCTTACTCGCCTTCCTGTATGAGATGTAACCCTTAGAGAATATGGAAACCAGGCTTCTGAGGGGAGGACGGCTCATAATGGAATGGAGTGAATGGAATTGCGTCAACCACATGGAAACCACGTGTCTGATGTGTTCGATATTATTCCATTTATTCCATTCCAGCCATTACTTTTTGCCCATCCTCGGGGGCGTCTGAGTGGCACAGTGGTCGAAGGCACTGCATCTCAGTGCTTGAAGCAACACTACAGACACCCTGGTTCAAATCCAGGCTGTTTCACAACCGGCTATAATTCGGATTCCCAAAGGGTGGCGCAATTGGCCCAGCGTCGTCTGGGTTTGGCTGGGGTAGGTAGTCATTGTAAATAAGAATTTGTTCCTATTTAACTGACTTGTCTAGTTAAATAAAGGTTAAATATTTAAAAAAATACAAATACAGACACAGTTACTGTTAAAACGCATGACTGCGTCCCATTGTGATTCAATGAAACCACATCACTAAACACATATTTCATTGCATCTTTTCTCTGTGATCTTGGTCAGTGGCTTCTGTATGTCTCCGCTATGTGCTGTTGTAAATACCAGGATGAAAAGAACAAAAGAAGGACAGAGAGTATGTAATCAAATGCTCAGTGGTTGACAGTCGCCCCACTATCTGCGTCCCAAATGGAACTCTATTCCCCATTTAGGCCTCTGTTCAAAAGTAGTGCACTATGTAGGGAATAGTGTACCATTTGAGAATCATGCACTGGGGCTGGACAAATGACCGGAGATAGTTAGCTAGCTACATGCCTGCCTGCTTGCCTGCCAGCCGGCCGGAACAGTAGGCTGTTGATTTTATTACAGTAACCAGATTCAGACAATTCTCATTAGACTGCAGAGTGAACAGAAGAGAGAGTGTATATTCAGGGAGCGAAGGGGAGATGCAGCACCAATGTAAACAGTCTCTTATCACATTACTGGAGCTGGAAAACTTCTGTCTGTCTGACAGGTGGGAAGAAAGGAATTCTAGGCAGGGGATCGTTGGTTTTTAGGGAGAGGCTATGTTGGAGATCAATAAAGAGAGAGAGATTACTTTATTACCCCCAAGAGGACATGTTGGTGTGACAGAGCTCTTGTCCTGGTTAGGGTCAGAGAAGACCGACATAGTGGCTAAAAACGATCAAGGACCGACATGCACAGTATGTCTATATTTATATGACTGTGTGTCTAAGACAAACCTTTGACAATCCAGGACCAAGACAGTCATAGGCTGTCATAACACATCTTAACGTCAGTAGTCCTTGCACATTCAGTCAGGGCTCTCTCTCAGCTTAAAGGTGATCCACTCCAGTAACAGTATAGTCCCCTGATCACTTAGCCTGCTGCAAGCACCTCTCAGTTACCCTCTCTGCCCTGTCTCTGCACCTGGCTCTTTTCTGAAGCTACTGCTGTCTGCTGACCGGACCACCACCATTTTGTACTTTGATTGGCTGACTGACACCTCATCACCCACACGGGCTCGTCTCTGCTCCTCACAATAGCAGAGACATCCATCCCTTGTAAATATTGAATCCTTCACTGTGTTGCCATGGCAGCTGCTGCGTTGCTGTCACAAGGTGTCCCTTGGGGATAACCTCGTCAATCTAGACATGATGACGCTGTATAGCTATGCTAGTCTAGGTTTGGAAATTGGAATTACCTCTCTCTTCTCCTCTTATCTCTCGCTCTCTTTCTCTTCTCTCTCTTCTCTCTCGAATGGAAAGGCATCAAACATATGGAAACCATGTGTTTGATGTGTTCGATATCATTCCGTTATTTTGTTCCAGACATGACTATGAGCCCGTCCTCCCCATTTAAGGTGCCTGTGGTGGATATTGCATCATTGAATATGCACAAACCCTGAATTGTAAAAGGTTGAGACCTCTCTATCTTTGGGCTACAGTCGTTTGGAAAACAAACCTCAGTTTGAAGGTGATAGACCAGGGCTGTGTCCTGTCTCTGACCCGCAGGCTGTCTGTCATGGTGTGTGTGTGTGTGTGTGTGTGTGTGTGTGTGTGTGTGTGTGTGTGTGTGTGTGTGTGTGTGTGTGTGTGTGTGTGTGTGTGTGTGTGTGTGTGTGTGTGTGTGTGTGTGTGTGTGTGTGTGTGTGTGTGTGTGTGTGTGTGTGTGTGTATATATATATATATACACACAGAGGCTTGTCATGGAATGTGACCTGGCATCAATCTGTCCCAATAGATTTATAGCTCTTTCTCCGATTGTTTTGTTTTCACAACACTGTCACCGCCCGGCGGCCATTTTAAGAGGGGAAATCTAGAATGGAAGGCCGGTGGGGCTGGGATACAGTCCTATGACGTAGGCTTTGTAATCATACTATTACAAAGAGTGGCGGCCATAACGCACAGGAACATGTTTTACTCCTTTTATACAGTCATCTCAGTTCAGCAGTGATGATGTAACTGATCCTTATCTATTTACATTCCAAAGGAACATGTAACTAATGTTTTTTCTGACCGTTTAGGGACAGAATGGATGTCTCTGTTGTTGTGAGGAGACGAGTCAGTGTGGTCTGACAGTTTAGGGACAGAATGGATGTCTCTGTTGTTGTGAGGAGAAGAGACGAGTCAGTGTGGTCTGGCAGTTTAGGGACAGAATGGATGTCTCTGTTGTTGTGAGGAGAGGAGACGAGTCAGTGTGGTCTGACAGTTTAGGGACAGAATGGATGTCTCTGTTGTTATGAGGAGAAGAGACGAGTCAGTGTGGTTGTCTGTGTACTGACACACACGGTGTGGTTGACGCATGTACAGTGGGTGTTTTGTTAAAAGGCTGCCCTCCCTCTGACCTCCAAGCTCCATATCTAGCCAATCAGGCCGACAGATGGACGAAGAGATGGACGCTGAGCTCTGGTAGTGAGTGGAGGGTTGGGTCAGGGGGTGTGTGTGAGGATGGGTGGGAGGAGTGTTTTATTTGTTTCCGTTTGGGAGCTTGTCACAAGTGACACGGACTCTTCCTGAACTAGAGACTGCCATTCTACCTGATATTTATATTATCAGCATGTGTAACTATTCTCGTCCTCCTCTTCTGAGGAGGAGTAGTAAGAAGGATCGGAGGACCAATGTGCAGCGTGGTAAGTGTCCATATTGTATTAATTATATGAACACAAAACAAAAACAACGAGAACGAAACGAAACAGTCCTGAACGGTGAAATACAAAACACAGAACAGAAAATAATCACCCACGAAACACTGGTGGAAAATGCTACCTAAGTATGATTCTCAATCAGAGACAACTAACGACACCTGCCTCTGATTGAAAACCATACCAGGCCAAACGCAAAATACAACATAGAAAAACAAACATAGACTGCCCACCCCAACTCACGCCCTGACCAAACTAAAACAAAGACAAAACAAAGGAACTAAGGACAGAACGTGACAGTACCCCCCCTCCCCCCCAAAGGTGCGGACTCCGGCCGCAAAACCTGAACCTATAGGGGAGGGTCTGGGTGGGCGTCTGTCCGCGGTGGCGGCTCTGGCGAGGGACGTGGACCCCACTTCACCATAGTTTTTCTCTGCCACTTTATCCGCCTCCATGGCCTCTTAAAAACGGCGACCCTCGCCGCCGACCTCGGACTGGGGACCCTAGCCCCGGGTCCCGAATGGACAGGAGATTCCGGCAGGACCGGACGGACGGGAGACTCCGGCAGCTCCGGAGTGAAGGGCGATTCTGGCAGCTCCTGGCTGACTGACGGCTCTGGCAGCTCCTGGCTGACGGACGGCTCTGGCAGCTCCTGGCTGACTGACGGCTCTGGCAGCTCCTGGCTGACTGACGGCTCGCAAATCCGTAAACACAGGCATCCTCATCGATATCATCCTAACCAACCGGCCCTCCAAATACACCTCTGCTGTCTTCAACCAGGATCTCAGCGATCACTGCCTCATTGCTTGCGTACGTAATGGTCAGCGATCAAACGACCACCCCTCACCCCTGTCAAACGCTCCTTAAAACACTTCAGCGAGCAGGCCTTTCTAATCAATCTGGCCCAGGTATCCTGTCCCTAATTCCGTCAGTAGTAAATGCCTGGTTATTCTTTAAAAGTGCTTTCCTCACAATCTTAAATGAGCATGCCCCATTCAAAAAATGTAGAACCAGGAACAGATTTGTCCCGTTGTTCACTCCAGACCTGACTGCCCTTGACCAGCACAAAAACATCCTGTGGCGTACGGCATTAGCACCCCACGATATGCAACTTTTCAGGGACGTTAGGAACCAATATACACAGGCAGTTAGGAAAGCAAAGGCTAGCTTTTTCAAACAGAAATTTGCATCCTGCAGCACAAACTCCAAAATGTTCTGGGACACTGTAAAGTCCATGGAGAATAAGAGCACCTCCTCCCAGCTGCCCACTACACTGAGGCTAGGAAACACTGTCGGCACCGATAAGTTCACAATAATTGAGAATTTCAATAAGCATTTTCCTACGGCTGGCCATACTTTCCACCTGGCCACCCCTACACTGGTCAACAGCCCTGCACCCCCCACAGCAACTTTCACCAGCCTCCCCATTTTCCTTCACCCAAATCCAGATAGCTGATGTTCTGAAAGAGCTGCAAAATATTGACCCCTACAAATCAGAAGGGCTAGACAATCTGGACCCTCTCTTTCTAAAATTATCAGCCTAAATTACCGCAACCCCTCTCTTTCGTATCGTCTGAGATCCCCAAAGATTGGAAAGCTGCCGCGGTCATCCCCCTCTTCAAAGGGGGAGACACTCTAGACCCGAACTGCTACAGACCTATATCTATCCTACCCTGCCTTTCTAAGTTCTTCGAAAGCCAAGTTAACAAAC
Source organism: Oncorhynchus kisutch (assembly GCF_002021735.2). Classification (NCBI taxonomy): domain Eukaryota; kingdom Metazoa; phylum Chordata; class Actinopteri; order Salmoniformes; family Salmonidae; genus Oncorhynchus; species Oncorhynchus kisutch. Next base: position 14,068,373 of record NC_034187.2, read on the forward strand.
AGATCACCGACCATTTCGAATCCCACCGTACCTTCTCCGCTATGCAATCTGGTTTCCGAGCTGTCATGGGTGCACCTCAGCCACGCTCAAGGTCCTAAACGATATCATAACCGCCATCAATAAGAGATTCATCGACCTGGCCAAGGATTTAGACTCTGTCAATCACCACATCCTAATCAGCAGACTCAACATTCTTGGTTTCTCAAATGACTACCTCGCCTGGTTCACCAACTACTATAACCTACTTTGCTAGCTACCATGACAAAGACCAAAGCCAGTGGGAGTACCTTTGAGGACAGTGGTGTCTCTCTATCACACATGAAGGATCTTTTAAACAAACAAAATTAGTTCCACAAGCAGTTGTTACAACAACAAGAAAATAGCTTAAAGTGTTTTGTCCAAATACTGGTGGAGTCAACTAATAAAAGAATGGACGACCTGACCAGAGCGGTACAGGACCTGAACAGTTTGCAGTTCTTCCAGGGTCAGCTCGATGAGTTGAAACCAGAGAACAGCAAGTTGACAGCAATCTGTAAGTCATTGAGAGAGGACATCAGTTCTGTATGTGAATCCATGATAACAATGATGGAGAAATCAGAGAGTACCCACCACATTTCTGAACAATAAAAATGCACAAATAAAAAGGTAATAAACCCAAAATGGCTTTGTAATAAAAGTATAAAAGTGACTGGGCCTACAAGCGACTAGAGAAGGTACAAAGTGCAGTGGTGCGTAAGGGTTTTGCAGTTTAAAATAAATCTCAAAGTGCCATGGTAAAGAGTGTCAATTGATCTCAAACACTGAGCGGAAGCATTCATATATAAAATATCCCCATTGTCTAGTAAAGGCATAAATGTAGCTGATACGAGCCTCCTTCTGGCTTCAAAAGAAAAACAGGCCTTATTCCTAAAATAAAATCCCAATTTCAGCTTAAATTTTTTCGTAAGTTGTTGAATATGCAATTTAAAAGAGAGGCCGTCATCAATTAAAATTCCAAGATATTTATATGAGGTTACAACCTCAATCTCCTTGCCCTGACAGGTAGTAATAGGTGAAAGGTTCAGAGGTCTATTTCTTGCATTAGAAAACACCATTAGTTTAGTTTTCAGTATTGAGGATAAGCTTCAATTGACACAAAGTATGTTGAACAGTATAAAAAGCAGTTTGCATGTTCTGGAAAGCTTTTGTAAGAGACGAGGCACAACAGTAAATAACAGTATCATCAGCATAAAAAATGAAGTTGTGCATTTTGGACATTTTTGTCTAAATAATTATTATAAATAGTGAATAAGAGAGGACCAAGTACAGAGCCTTGGGGCACACCATTCAATACAGACAATTTAACAGACATAAGCCCATCAAATTGAGGGCACTGAGATCTATCAGACAGATAGTTAGCAAACCATGCAACTGCATGCTCCGAAAGACCTACACTCAACAATCTCTACCTTAGTATAGCATGATCAACTGTATCAAAAGCCTTAGAGAGACCAATAAAAAGTGAGACACAGTGCTGTTTTTTGTCAATGGCTTCAGTGATATCATTTAAAACTTTCATGGCTGCTGTAATTGTGCTATGCTTCTTCCTGAAGCCCGATTGGTACATTGATAAAAGAGAGTTAGTAAATAAAAACTATTTTAGCTGTTCACTTACAAGGGTTTCAAGTATTTTCACCAGGGGTGACAGCTTTGAGATTGGCCTATAATTATTTAAAAGAGTTGGATCTCCCCCTTTTAAAAGTGGTAGGACAAATGCTGATTTCCAGATCTTTGGAATTTCCGTACATTCCAGGGTTAGATTGAACAGAGATGTAAGTGGTTCAGCTATTAAATCAGCAGCCAGATTTAAAAAGCAGGGATCCAAAAGATCAGGACCTGCAGGCTTTCTCTGATCTAAGGATTTCAAGGGACAATTAAGTGACAATTAAGTGACACTGACAACATGGTCGTGGACGGAATTACAGAATCTCCACATGAGACCTGGGCGGAGTCTGAGGACAAAGTAAGGGAAATGATCTCTGAGAAATTGAAGATGGACCACAGGAAGATTGAAGTCGAGTGCGCCCACAGGACTGGAAAACCCACCACATGCCTGTTGACAGGCCCAGGCCGACAGTGGGCAAGTTCCTGAGGTTCAAGGACAAGGTAGCTGTTCTGGAAAAAGCCAAGAACTTGAGAGGAAAGATTATCTTCTTCAATGAGGACTATCCTGAAGCTGGGCGCCAGAAGAGGAAAGAACTGATCTCACCCATGAAAGCTGCCAGAGTGTGTGGGGACTTGGCTTACATCTGCTATGACAGGTTCATTGTCCACCCTCCCAGAAGCCTGGGGGAGATGAGAGAGCCAAGCTTATGGGTTCATAGCTTCAACCCCCCAGAACACACTTACACACACACCAATTGATTAAAAAAAAGATATTGCTTTGTCTGCTCTTTTCGCTATTACGTCTATCTCTGATTAGTTACCCAGGAAAGGGCTGAAAATAGCCCATATTAATATATGTAGCCTTAGAAATAAGGGTCATGAAATCAGTAACTTGCTAACATCAGACAACATTCTTATATTAGCCATTTCTGAGACTCACTTAGATAATTCATTTGATGATACAGCAGTAAGAATACAAGGATATAACATCTATAGAAGAGACATAAATGCTTATGGGTGAGGTGTTGCTGTATATATTCAGATCCATATCCCTGTAATGCTTTAGAAAAGATCTCATGTCACATGTTATTGAAGTGTTGTGGTTGCAGGTTCACTTGGCACATCTAAAGCCTTTTCTTTTGGGGTGTTGCTATAGGTCGCCAAGTGCTAACAGTCAGTATCTAAATAATATGTGTGAAATGCTTGATAGTGTATGTGATGTTAACAGAGAGGTCTACTTTCTTGGGGACCTGAATATTGACTGGTTTTCCTCAAGCTGTCTGTAACCAGTGGCTGTAATCTGGTTCAGGTTATTAATCAATCTACCAGGGTGTTTACAAACACTACAGGAACAAGATCATCCACTTGTATCGATCACATTTTTACTAATACTGTAGAACATTGTTCTAAAGCTGTATCTGTACCCATTGGAGTACAATGATCACAATACAGTGATCACAATATTGTGGCTATATCCAGGAAAGCCAAAGTTCCAACAGCTGGGACTAAAATAGTGTATAAGAGATTATACAAAAGATGCTGTGACTCTTGCTGTGACTCTTATGTGGATGATGTTAACAAATATTTGTTGGTCTGATGTGATTAATGAGGAGCATCCAGACGGTGCACTTTATGAATTTATGAAATTGCTTCTTCCAATTATTGATCAACATGCACCTGTTAAGAAACTGACTGTTAGAACTGTTAAGGCTCCATGGATTGCAGAGGAATTTAAAAACTGACCTTCAAACATCAGGGAGACCCTCACTCATCAGGGAGACCCTGGAGCGTCAAGGAGACCCTAGAGCGTCAAGGAGTCCCTCAAGAATCAGGGAGACCCTTGAGCATCAGTGAGACCCTCAAGCGTCAGGGAGACCCTCACTCATCAGGGAGACCCTGGAGCGTCAAGGAGACCCTGGAGCGTCAAGGAGTCCCTCAAGAATCAAGGAGACCCTCAAGCATCAGGGAGACCCTCGGCCAACAGAGAGACCCTCAAGCATCAGGGAGACCCTAGACCAACAGGGAGAACCTCAAGCATCAGGGAGACCCTCAATCATCAGGGAGACCCTCGGCCAACAGAGAGACCCTCAAGCATCAGGGAGACCCTCGGCCAACAGAGAGACCCTCAAGCATCAGGGAGACCCTCGGCCAACTGAGAGACCCTCAAGCATCAGGGAGACCCTCGGCCAACTGAGAGACCCTCAAGCATCAGGGAGACCCTCGGCCAACAGAGAGACCCTCAAGCATCAGGGAGACCCTCGGACAACAGAGAGACCCTCAAGCATCAGGGAGACCCTCGGCCAACAGAGAGACCCTCATGCATCAGGGAGACCCTCGGCCAACAGAGAGACCCTCAAGCATCAGGGAGACCCTCGGCCAACAGAGAGACCCTCAAGCATCAGGGAGACCCTCGGCCAACAGAGAGACCCTCAAGCATCAGGGAGACCCTCGGCCAAAAGAGAGACCCTCAAGCATCAGGGAGACCCTCGGCCAACAGAGAGACCCTCAAGCATCAGGGAGACCCTAGACCAACAGGGAGAACCTCAAGCATCAGGGAGACCCTAGACCAACAGGGAGAACCTCAAGCATCAGTTCATGATGAGAAGGGCATTTAAACCCAAACCCCCGTGTGTGATGATTACGATCATACACTAGCATGGTGACAATTTCTCTCACCCTCCTCTCTCTCTCTGTCTCTCTCACTCTCTCTCTCTCCTTCTGACAGTTCGAATAGGATCTAAGGCTCCAGAAATGAGTTCCACTGAGCAGTAGAATGCCTGACATTCCGTTTCCTGCAGTCAAAGTACCTAGTGGCCTGATGGGTGGAATGATATTAATATTTTCCATAATTCATTAATTAATATTAATAATTAAAAACTATGCAGAAAATCTGGTGTTTCTATGTCAAACGGTTTTGTTATATGTCAGTCTTCTGTCATGTATATAAAGTCTAATTCTGGGATGGAAACTCCAAATTGAATACATTTTAATTCTATATCTGACATGGCACAGGTGTCTTCTTTTTTTAAAGTCCATAACCATGTGTCTGAGGTGTATACTTTTGTTTCAAAGTAGATTTGTTTAAGACTACCAAGAATCACTCTGTGTGACCCTGATTTAGCCCACTGCAGTAAAAGGCTAACACCAATTACAAGACTGATCACGGTCAGAGTGATTGCAGGGTATCGTGGAAATGATAGGCTCCGAGCTCCAACATGCAGTACTAAATAAAATAAAATAATGAAAATGGTAATAAACAACAATATCATAACAACTGTAGCAGTGATGAATGAATAAATGTCCATTGGTGTAATGCAACAATAGAGAAGGCTTTGTACCCACAGGGTGGATAGAACTGCAGCATGATACGTTGACACAAGTTCAGGCCACAGAACATAAACACTGGCTCAGTGCTTTTAACCCAGTTTCAATTTAAAACTCATTTAACAGCAGAGTGCTTATTCTGCTATGATTTGCTGCAAAATGTTGTGAAAATTCTCCACATAATATAAGATATTAATCATGCACTGCATGTTTTCTTATCAACACGAATCCCAAACTGACGGTCCTAATAATTTGTTTTGAATGTTCTAGTAGAGTAAACATCCAGATGGTGTCAACGAAAATGTTATGTTCAATTTAAAGGGATTATGTACTGGATTATGAGGCCCTGTAGAGCACTATGTATGTGGATCCAAAGTGATGGAGTTGATTTAGGGTTGAATAAAGTACTTATTAATTGTCTTTCTCCAAAACGTTCATCTCTGTGTTGTGTTATATAACAGCTGCCTCTGCATGGTACTCAGAGTGGGCTGGGGAGCAACGACCCATCGCTTTATACAGATTACTATACTGCTCTGCAGAGCAAACCCTGAGAGAGAGAGGCTCTCTTAACTACAGCTCTGAGAAAAACAAAAATGCTCTCTCTTTCTCTTCTTTGTCTTAATAAAAGAGAGAGAGAGCGAGAGAGAGAGAGAGACTATAGGGTTCTCTGAAGATGTGACAGATGCTTCATTCTACCAGACATTCTATACTACAGTTGAGGTCTGGGTTGCTATGTGTTTCTGTGCTTTTGACTTTGTTGCCCTATTTGTCTTGCGCACTTTCCTTTACACTGTCTGTCTTCTCAACTCTTCAGTATGCATCTGTCTGATTGCTTGTCTGCCCTCTCTGTGTGCCTCCTTCGAACCAGCAGCAGCTGATGCCCTGCCTTCAAAGTCATGAACAGTCAAAATCATGTTTTTCATGAAATGTTATGATATTTGAAGGAAACCAGATCAAAGTATAATGACCAAAATATGAAAAACGACGGATGCTTCTACATTTATCAAGTTTGATCATAAAGTTACTGGTCCCCTCCCCCATGTCAAACACTTTGATTAATTATTAAGGGGACAAGGTGACATCACCTTAACTCTCACCTTAATACACCAGTGGTAACATGATATTCTCTTACCTAATTTAAATATGTACAGCCTTGCAACCAACATCGTGGATTTGCAGAGGGGCGTGGTTTATATAGCTAAATAACTACTCTACTGGTGCCAAAATTTTACTGTAGGGTGTCAACAAATATCATTCAAAGTTGACCCTATTCATCTGTGCCAAAGATACTGTTGTTTCCCCTTTCATCTGTGTCTAGTTTCTGGCTAGCTAGGTCTTCATCTGTGTCTGGTGTTAGCTAGTTACTGGCTAGCTAGGTCTTCATTTGTGTTTGGTGTTAGCTAGTTACTGGCTAGCTAGGTCTTCATCTGTGTCTGGTGTTAGCTAGTTACTGGCTAGCTAGGTCTTCATCTGTGTCTGGTGTTAGCTAGTTACTGGCTAGCTAGGTCTTCATCTGTGTCTGGTGTTAGCTAGTTACTGGCTAGCTAGGTCTTCATCTGTGTCTGGTGTTAGCTAGTTACTGGCTAGCTAGGTCTTCATCTGTGTCTAGTTACTGGCTAGCTAGGTCTTCATCTGTGTCTGGTGTTAGCTAGTTACTGGCTAGCTAGGTCTTCATCTGTGTCTAGTTACTGGCTAGCTAGGTCTTCATCTGTGTCTGGTGTTAGCTAGTTACTGGCTAGCTAGGTCTTCATCTGTGTCTAGTTACTGGCTAGCTAGGTCTTCATCTGTGTCTGGTGTTAGCTAGTTACTGGCTAGCTAGGTCTTCATCTGTGTCTGGTGTTAGCTAGTTACTGGCTAGCTAGGTCTTCATCTGTGTCTAGTTACTGGCTAGCTAGGTCTTCATCTGTGTCTGGTGTTAGCTAGTTACTGGCTAGCTAGGTCTTCATCTGTGTCTAGTTACTGGCTAGCTAGGTCTTCATCTGTGTCTGGTGTTAGCTAGTTACTGGCTAGCTAGGTCTTCATCTGTGTCTGGTGTTAGCTAGTTACTGGCTAGCTAGGTCTTCATCTGTGTCTGGTGTTAGCTAGTTACTGGCTAGCTAGGTCTTCATCTGTGTCTAGTTACTGGCTAGCTAGGTCTTCATCTGTGTCTGGTGTTAGCTAGTTACTGGCTAGCTAGGTCTTCATCTGTGTCTGGTGTTAGCTAGTTACTGGCTAGCTAGGTCTTCATCTGTGTCTGGTGTTAGCTAGTTACTGGCTAGCTAGGTCTTCATCTGTGTCTGGTGTTAGCTAGTTACTGGCTAGCTAGGTCTTCATCTGTGTCTGGTGTTAGCTAGTTACTGGCTAGCTAGGTCTTCATCTGTGTCTGGTGTTAGCTAGTTACTGGCTAGCTAGGTCTTCATCTGTGTCTAGTTACTGGCTAGCTAGGTCTTCATCTGTGTCTGGTGTTAGCTAGTTACTGGCTAGCTAGGTCTTCATCTGTGTCTGGTGTTAGCTAGTTACTGGCTAGCTAGGTCTTCATCTGTGTCTAGTTACTGGCTAGCTAGGTCTTCATCTGTGTCTGGTGTTAGCTAGTTACTGGCTAGCTAGGTCTTCATCTGTGTCTGGTGTTAGCTAGTTACTGGCTAGCTAGGTCTTCATATGTGTCTGGTGTTAGCTAGTTACTGGCTAGCTAGGTCTTCATCTGTGTCTAGTTACTGGCTAGCTAGGTCTTCATCTGTGTCTGGTGTTAGCTAGTTACTGGCTAGCTAGGTCTTCATCTGTGTCTGGTGTTAGCTAGTTACTGGCTAGCTAGGTCTTCATCTGTGTCTAGTTACTGGCTAGCTAGGTCTTCATCTGTGTCTGGTGTTAGCTAGTTACTGGCTAGCTAGGTCTTCATCTGTGTCTGGTGTTAGCTAGTTACTGGCTAGCTAGGTCTTCATCTGTGTCTGGTGTTAGCTAGTTACTGGCTAGCTAGGTCTTCATCTGTGTCTAGTTACTGGCTAGCTAGGTCTTCATCTGTGTCTGGTGTTAGCTAGTTACTGGCTAGCTAGGTCTTCATCTGTGTCTAGTGTTAGCTAGTTACTGGCTAGCTAGGTCTTCATCTGTGTCTAGTTACTGGCTAGCTAGGTCTTCATCTGTGTCTGGTGTTAGCTAGTTACTGGCTAGCTAGGTCTTCATCTGTGTCTAGTTACTGGCTAGCTAGGTCTTCATCTGTGTCTGGTGTTAGCTAGTTACTGGCTAGCTAGGTCTTCATCTGTGTCTGGTGTTAGCTAGTTACTGGCTAGCTAGGTCTTCATCTGTGTCTGGTGTTAGCTAGTTACTGGCTAGCTAGGTCTTCATCTGTGTCTGGTGTTAGCTAGTTACTGGCTAGCTAGCTCTTCATCAGTGTCTGGTGTTAGCTAGTTACTGGCTAGCTAGGTCTTCATCTGTGTCTGGTGTTAGCTAGTTACTGGCTAGCTAGGTCTTCATCTGTGTCTGGTGTTAGCTAGTTACTGGCTAGCTAGGTCTTCATCTGTGTCTGGTGTTAGCTAGTTACTGGCTAGCTAGGTCTTCATCTGTGTCTGGTGTTAGCTAGTTACTGGCTAGCTAGGTCTTCATCTGTGTCTGGTGTTAGCTAGTTACTGGCTAGCTAGGTCTTCATCTGTGTCTGGTGTTAGCTAGTTACTGGCTAGCTAGGTCTTCATTTGTGTCTGGTGTTAGCTAGTTACTGGCTAGCTAGGTCTTCATCTGTGTCTGGTGTTAGCTAGTTACTGGCTAGCTAGGTCTTCGGCCAGAATGGAACAAAATGGGGGGCATTCAAAACTCTGACGCAGTTGTCAAGTCAACAAAAGTCATGCCAAATAGGAGATGTACATATCCTAAACACAATTTCAATGTTGTTAGAGTTGCTTTGTGTATCACTACATTTGCTTGTGATGATTTTACTGCAACACTGCTCACTACATCCAAGTTGCTTGACAAAGGTGTTTCAAAGAGCTGTCAGTCAAGGCGAACTCATGATTATAAGCTCCCTGCGCACTCAAGTTGTCTTTTCAAACTCAGCATAGTACTGTGAGGCCAGACAGCACGGCACAGTACTGTGAGGCCAGACAGCACGGCACAGTACTGTGAGGCCAGACAGCACGGCACAGTACCGTGAGGCCAGACAGCACGTCACAGTACCGTGAGGCCAGACAGCACGTCACAGTACTGTGAGGCCAGACAGCACGTCACAGTACTGTGAGGCCAGACAGCACGTCACAGTACTGTGAGGCCAGACAGCACGTCACAGTACTGTGAGGCCAGACAGCACGTCACAGTACTGTGAGACCAGACAGCACTGCACAGTACTGTGAGGCCAGACAGCACGGCACAGTACTGTGAGGCCAGACAGCACGTCACAGTACTGTGAGACCAGACAGCACTGCACAGTACTGTGAGGCCAGACAGCACGGCACAGTACTGTGAGGCCAGACAGCACGGCACAGTACTGTGAGGCCAGACAGCACGGCACAGTACTGTGAGGCCAGACAGCACTGCACAGTACTGTGAGGCCAGACAGCACACCACAGCTAAGGTTTCATGACTTCATGACTGGAAGAAGAGGAGCAGGATTGAATATCCACAGCCGGCAAAGGTTGCTTGTTAATATCATTTGTATTTGTATTTATTATGGATCCCCATTAGATGCTGCCAAAGCAGCAGCTACTCTTCCTGGGGTCCAGCAAAATTAAGGCAGTTTATACAATTTTAAAAGGATTCACAGATTTCACAACACACTGTGTGCCCTCAGGCCCCTACTCAACCACTACCACATATTTACAGTACTAAATCCATGCGTATGTTATCGTGTGTGTGTGTGTGTGTGCATGTGTCTGTGCCAATGTTTGTGTTGCTTCACAGTCCCCGCTGTTCTATAAGACGTTTTTAATCTGTTATTTAAATCTAATTTTACTGCTTGCGTGAGTTACTTGATGTGGAATAGAGTTCCATGTAGTCATGGCTCTATGTAGTACTGTGTGCCTCTCATAGTCTGTTCTGGACTTGGGGACAGTGAAGAGACCTCTTGTGGCATGTCTTGTGGGGTATGCATGGGTGTCCGAGCTGTGTGCCAGTAGTTTAGACAGACAGCTCGGTGCATTCATCATGTCAATACCTCTCATAAATAAAAGTAGTGATGAAGTCAATCACTCCTCCACTTTCAACCAGGAGAGATTGACATGCATATTATTAATATTAGTTCTCTGTGTACATCCCAGTGCCAGCCGTGCTGTCCTGTTCTGAGCAAATTGCAATTTTCTTTTTCCTTTTTTGTGGTACCTGTCCACACAACTGAACAGTAGTCAAGGTGCGACAAAACTAGGGACTATAGGACCTGCCTTGTTGATAGAGTTGTTAAGAAGGCAGAACATCGCTTTATTATAGACAGACTTCTCCCCATCTTAGCTACTGCTGAATCAGTATGTTTTGACCATGACAGTTTACAATCTAGGGTTACTCCTATTACTCTAGGGTTACTCTAGGGTTACTCAGTTACTCTAGGGTTACTCTAGGGTTACTCAATTTCCATTGATTTATTACAGGATTTTGTTGAGGTTCAGGGTTTAGTGAGTGTTTTGTTCCAAATTCAATGCTTTCAGTTTTAGAAATATTTAGGGCTAACTTATTCCTTGCCACCCACTCTGAAACTAACTGCAGCTCTTTGTCGAGTGTTGCAGTCATTTCAGTCGCTGTAGTAGCTGATGTGTATAGCATTGAGTCATCCGCATACATAGACACTCTGGCTTTACTCAAAGTCAGTGGCATGTCATTAGTAAAAATAAATATAAGTAAGGGGCCTAAACAGCTACCCTGGGGAATTCCTGATTCTAACTGGATTATAATTGACAGGCTTCTGTTAAAGAACCCCCTCTGTGTTCTGTTAGACAAGTAACTCTTTATCCACATTATAGCAGGGGGTGTAAAGCCAAAACACATGTGTTTTTCCAGCAGCAGACTATGATCGATAAGGTCAAAAGCTGCACTGAAGTCTAACAAGACAGCCTCGACAATCATTGTATCATTCATTTCTCCCAGCCAATCATCAGTAATTTGTTTCAGTGCTGTGCTTGTTGAGTGTCCTTCCCTATAAGCATGCTGAAATTCTGTTGTCAATTTGTTTACTGTGAAATAGCATTGTATCTGGTCAAACACCATTTTTTCCAGAAGTTTACTAAGAGTTGATAACAGGCTGATTGGTCGGCTATTTGAGCCAGTAAAGGTGGCTTTACTATTCTTGGGTAGCGGAATGACTTTAGCTTCCCTCCAGGGCTGAGGTGCCCTCTAGGAGGCTTAAATTGAAGATGTGGCAAATAGGAGTGTCAATATCGTCTGCTATCATCCTCAGTAATTTTCCATCCAGATTGTCAGACCTCGGTGGCAAATCTGTCGTTCTGCCCCTGAACAGGCAGTTAAACCACTGTTCCTAGGCCGTCATTGAAAATAAGAATTTGTTCTTAACTGACTTGCCTACTTAAATAAAAATAAATAAAATATCCCTCTCAACCATATCATGTTTAGTTTCCTCATCAATCCAAGGGGATTTAACAGTTTTTACAGTCGTTTTCTTAATGGATACGTGCTTATTAGTAACTGGAATAAGTAGTTTCATAAATGCATCAATTGCAGCATCTGGTTGCTCCTCATTACACACCACAGACCAGCAATTCTAAACTTCATCAACTTATGAATCACTACAAAACTTATTGTATGACCTCATATACACTATATTAGGCCCAGCCTGTCCTCATATACACTATATTAGGCCCAGCCTTTGAATCTTTGGTTTTCCTAGATATGGCAATTATATTGTGATCCTATGGATTTGGATACTGTTTTAAAGCAAATATCTGAAGCGTTAGTGAAAATGGGATCAATACATGTTGATGATTTCATTCTTGTGCTGTTGGTAACTACCCTAGTAGGTTGACTGACAACCTGTTCCAGGTTACAGGCACTGGTTACAGTTTGACGTTTTTTCCTGAGTGGGCAGCTTGATGACAGCCAGTCGATATTTAAATCACCCAGAAAATATACTTCTCTGTTGATATCACATACATTATCAAGCATTTCACACATATTATCCAGACACTGACTGTTAGCACGTGGTGGTCTATAGCAGCTTCCCACAAGAATGGGCTTTAGGTGAGGCAGATGAACCTGTAGCCCTATTACAGTATTTAACATTAGATCGTCTCTAGGCTTTACAGGAATGTGGTTCTGAATATAGACCACAACACCACCTCTGTTGACATTTCTGTCTTTTCTGTAGGTATTATAACCATGTATTGCTACCACTGTATCATCAAAGGTATTAAATAAGTGAGTTTCAGAGATGAATGAAGAGAGAATAGAATTAATATTTTACAAGCAAACTATTGACTTCATGGACCTTGTTTCTAAAGCTACCTGTGTAGCCATCATGGACACCTAATAATCCCCAGTTTACAATTGGCTCATTCATCCCCCTCCTCTCCCCTGTAACTATTCCCCAGGTTGTTGCTGCAAATGAAAACGTGTTCTCAGTCAACTTACCTGGTAAAATAACGGATAAATAAATCATAAAAAATGCTAATATGGGCTATTTTTAGCACTTTTCTGTGTTGCTTGATTGTTTTTAATGCTTTACTGGGAAGCTTATCAGAGGTAGACTTACTCATGTTATTTACATTGAAAAAACTTGAACAGAGAAGAGATTCAAATAAATACTATGGGCACTTGGTTATGTAATGAATTGTTAACTTAACTAACCAAAGTGCTACTATAAAAGTATCATTAATATGCCCAGCCTCATGACTCATTATTAACTCTCTGCCTCTGAGATGGTTGTTAACAGGAGTCTGCTGTGCTCCTCTCCAGGGAAGGGTTTTTAATCTAAAATGGATGAACCACATGCCAGGTGTGTGTGTGTGTGTGTGTGTGTGTGTGTGTGTGTGTGTGTGTGTGTGTGTGTGTGTGTGTGTGTGTGTGTGTGTGTGTGTGTGTGTGTGTGTGTGTGTGTGTGTGTGTGTGTGTGTGTGTGCGTGCGTGCATGTGTGTGTGAGTGAGAGAACCACCTGCCAGGTAGAAGCTAGCATTCACCAGCTGGCCCAGAGCTGAGGGACTAACTGCCAAGTATAAGGAACTAGAGGCGATTGGCATTAGTCTGTCTCAACAGACTGGTGGCGCTTATAGGCTGTGGGGAGAGACTACTTGGCATCTACCTGCAGAGTGGATGACAGATGAGCTAGATGAGAGCTACTGTATATCTTTGTGCGATATGATGCAGTACCTTAATGACCTAAAGGTTTATATATTTTAATGGGTTTACTTATTGTATTTACAATCATCCTTACTGTAAGACAACACCCACTCTAAACAGGTGCACGCTGTTCACTGTTCACTCAGAGGGTACAAACACTGTAAAACATTATACTACCAGGGGGTGGTTGTGCATTATTCAGGTGAAGGCAATTGCCAATACAAGTGCTAATGTTACCACTCAGTGGTATGTGTACCATTTGGACTGTGGGCTAGGAAGGAGTCTTGAAAGTGTCATGGTTCACAGTATACTGCAGGTTCAGATCAGTAATTCAAGAAGGGCTTTCCTGGGTTTTATTTTCTCTTTTGCTCTTATCGTTGTTAACTACTGTAGAAAATTGACTGTAAGTCATCTACATTCTATTTGCAAAAGTGGGCCTATAAGAGTTCCTTTGGACTGGACTTAGAGGCGAGACATGTAATGATTTACAGTACACTGCATAATCCTGGTTAAACCTAATAATTACCAGGGCTTTAATAACTGTGTGTACCTTAAATAAGATCCGCTGGCATGGAGAGCACACATCATAAAGCCATTCTAATGAAGTAGCTCTACAGAAGAGTCCGTGTTCGTATGGGTCAGCTACCCACAGAGACCATATCAGCATCCCAAATGGCACCCTATTCCCTATATAGTGCATCACATTTGAACAGAGCCTTATGGGGCCTGGTCAAAAGTACTGCAGTATATAGGAAATAGATTGCCAGTTGGGAATGAGACCATGGTAGGAGAGGGTGAGTCAGGAGTCTTTGATCCAGGTGACCACTGAATGTAGTGGACTCTTTCATTTCCTCAAGGGGAGAAAATGTGTTATTTTTAGATTTCAGTATGTCCATAAACTCTTTATGTGACCAGACTTACCATTAGCCATAAGCGACTTAGTGAGTACATACATTTACAAATGGGTTCCCCATGGGAATCGAACTGTAGCACAACCCTAGCGTTGCAAGCACCATGCTCTACCAACTGAGCTGAAGGGGCCTCGTGAGCTGGGCATAAAAATGAAATAAATAAATAATATCCGCTGAGGCCCCCCCATGCTCCGCTTGAGGCAGAATAATTAAATAATAGAAACATCCTCATAATAATCTGTCTGTTTAAGCTAGAGATATCTGTAGCTACAGCTGTGTTTGTCAGACCAGGAGACATCCCGAAAAATGGTCTTCTCTTGAAAACGTCTGTAAAGTCCTCACAAGCCCTATGGAAAGATGAGACGCACACGAATATGATGGTGTTCTCTGTTTTGCTCTACGACCCCCACAAGTGTCACGAGAATCGTTTGAAGGTAACCTGGTACCGGGCCTAAGAATTTATGGAATTGAGAAGGGCATTTCCACTTAAAGGGATATATTTGTTATACTTACAGGGGTCCTAAAATTTCAAGTCAAATACCTAAATGATACTTGGTATGACCATCTTAAAACAATTCTGTATGTTAGCTTAGCAGAAACCCAGGACCTGGTCCTTAGACTCTAGAGGCAGAGGACATGTATGTGTTGCCCATGCATCTGATGCTGTCTGGCCAAAAAGAATAGGGCATGTCATACTCTTTTTGGCCAGACAGCATCAGATACATTGACCACATATAGTAAGACAGAGGGGCTCTGTTTCGCTGGCTTTGGTGCTTTCTCCAGTGAGATAGTTAGCAGGTGCAAAGTGCACTGTTCGGATGCTGGACTTGTTACCTTTGAAGTGCTTTGTTTGACAACCAGATGAAAACATAATGACTGGTTGTGTTCATGGCACATTAAAAAGTCATACATTATTACAGTTTTTAAATTTAGCACATGCTCTTATCCAGAGCAACTTAGTTCAAATCATTCAAATCCAGACAGAAAATATTTACACAAGAAGCAACCTAATATCACACAGTGAGTTTATACTTTTTTCTTATGAGTCCCCTGTGGGAATCAAACCCACAACCTTGGCATTGCAAGCACCATGCTCCACCAACTGAGCCACACAGGTTAAATCCCATGTGTTTACTATAAATCACATTTTTTTGAGGCGGGCGGGGGGTGCCTCAGACTGGCCTCTGCCTGGGGTCTCCAAATCCCTAAGTCTGCCCCTGATTGGAGTTGAATTCCTCACCATCAGTTGTTTTGTAACATTTACCTTTAAAGGAAAAAACACGATTTCACATGTGGAAAATAACATGATGACATCAGAAATGTCACATGTGAAAATGTTTTTTTGGAACACTTCATATGTGACCACATGTTTTCACGTGTAGTTTCATGTTATCACGTGTTGATTTCTTTACATGTTGTCACATGTTATCGCATTAACATGTGTTTTTGGAACACTTCACATGTGATCACGTGAAATTCATGTGTTTTTACAGTAGCCTATGTTTTTTGTAATCTCGGGCGGGGAATCATATTAATGTGCAGTGCAATTCTAACATAATGCAATTATGTTTATAGCGGGAATGGTCTATGGTCCTATTCATGGACATTCTTGGAAGCATATCAGTGTTTTCTCCCTCTTTCTCTCTCTTTCTATTTCTCTCTGAGCTGAGACTGGCTCTCCTCTCTCGTCGTCTCTACAGTGCAGGATGGTGGGCGTGTACTGTTAACTACAACAACCCACCTCGTGAATATTATCAAGGTGCTATTATTTTCCCTCATCAGAATTATTTTCCGTCCTGGGCTTTGCGCCCTAGTAGTGCTATGGGGTTTTCTACGTCACCAGGGAGAAACTGTGCGAAAACAATGCTCCTCCGCCAGAAACCATCTCCTCCACCGGAGAGCATTCGGGTAGATTAGACTTCTATTCTACCGCTCTCACCGTCCGGCGACCTCCACAATAGCCAGCTAAAGAGAGCGGGGCAGAAGAGGGATACAGTAGGACTGCCACATTGGGCTGCCATCTCCATCGCCTTCAGATCACACGGGACTAGAGGGAGCCTAGTCTACTCTGTTTGTTTTTCTATTGAGGTCCAGACTGCAACTTTCCCCAGGGTACGGTCCTGATGGCTGGACACGAGTGGGAGTATAAGGACTGGTTCGAACGGGAGGAATTTATCGGACAGATCAGCGACATCCGAGTGCAGAATCTTCAAGGTATGTGGGGCTAGGTAGGGGCTGCCATGTGAAATAGAATGGAATCACTGCGTTCCTTCCCTTTGTGTTACTGTAAACTACTTTAATTGGATTTAATCGGAGCCATTATCAACGTTATCGGAATAAGTTTCAGCTTTGTAAATAAAGGAGTAAACATTATGTAGGTAACATGCACAGACGGCAGCGAGTATGAACTTTTTGGGGTTTTGCCTTTTTGCACAACGCGGCTATCAATGGTCGATCTCATCTATCTCTCATAACATGTCATATTACGGTAATCAATTCGAACCGTGTAGATCTATTTGAAAAGGAAAGGGAACATTTGATATAGGTGATGAAGATTGTATATCTGAAGGCTTACTAGGCTACATCAGGTTACACCAAATACATCTCAAAGACAGGGATACAGTGCATTGTTTTTGTAACAGACATGGAACTTTCAATTGTATTTTATTTTTTATTTGTGCAGGTTTTTCTCGTTGAAATAAAATACATTTTTCAAGAGAGACCTGCTCCAACAGCAGCAGGGGAAACAAAGTTTCAGACAACACAACACTACCACAACGTTGAACAAACTATAGACACACATACAGCACAATAATGACATATTACGTAAAGCAACACAAATGTCTTAACAAATGAGGGACCAGACAATAATAATTCCTTGATAATTTACAACTGTTTGCTTATACAGTTCTACAGCTACAAAGATGCATGTGTGACATTGTTACAGCTTCACTTCAGAACCATGTTGCTTCTGAAGGTTCACCCATAGTGTTTCTCCCAGCAAGGCAGTCGCTAGCATGTCCTTGTAGCCTGCCCCACTGTAGCCTAGTCTGAAATGCAGTAACTAGGCTATGCACAGTGAATAAACAAGAATTGGGCAGCAAAGTGGAAATAATTGATTTAATGAGTGTTGAGAATGAGAGCTTTGTCTCAGTCTCCGGGGGACAGTTCACACTTCATCAACTGAGTCCATCCCAATGGATACACACACCACACACACACACACACACACACACACACACACACACACACGCACGCACGCACACACACACACACACACACACACACACACACACACACACACACACACACACACACACACACCACACACACACCACACACACACACACACACACACACACACACACACACACACACACCACACACACACACACACACACACACACACACACACACACACACACACACACACACACACACACACACACACACACACACACACACCACACACACACACCACACACACACACACACACACACACACACACACACACACACACACACACACACACACACACACACA